>NC_091473.1:37079972-37379972 GCF_036971445.1 Narcine bancroftii
CCAGATGGTGTTTGAAAATATGCACACTTGGTGGTCTGTTTGAAGTCAGCATTGATTAATTCTCTGAAGTATATGGGACTATGGTTCTATGCTAAACATCAATAAGGTAAAACTCTATCTGCTGCACAACACTGTCCCCTGACATTAAAAATTTATGGAGAGACTCTGGAAAAAATGAAATCTCTTTCCATATCTTGGGAGCCATTTGAATGAGTGAATGTAGTCATGTACATAAGTACAATGTACAGCTGCAAATAAAGTCTTACCTGATGCAGCTTTCAATTATGTAAAATGTAGTTACATGAAATAAGTATAATTGAAATACCATGAAGAGAAAGAAATAAATGTAAAAGAAAGACGAAATAAAAGAATAAATATCCACATGTGGCAGGTAGTGCAAAAAAAAAGAGTTCTCTTAGTAGTAAAGACAGATCTTTGGTGGTCTTGCAGTATTGTTATGGTCCAGGTGATATAGCTGTTAGATTAGAAGAAAGCTGTTCTTGATCAGAGAGGTGCTGGAAGCCAGGTTTCCATATCTCCCACTTGAAGGTTAAGGGAGAAGAGAGCATGGGCAGGGTGATTTCTCAGTGAAGACAGATGTGAACAAGATTCATCACCACCACCTCATGTATATCAGTGCAACATTTGGCTAGATGAGGAAAAGAATGCTCAAACATCACAACTTACTTCCCAGTACCATTTGGTCAAATGAGTGACAGTAATACCCGGCCTGTATTCTTAGGAGACATGGGTTACTTGCAGCTTGCCCCAAGCATCAAATAACATTTAACCCTTTGGACTCTGTGCCCCAGTTTTCTGGGTCTACCAACAGGCACGTATATTCCACATTCCCGTTTTCCGGGACTGGTTTTACGCCCAACCACTAGCTGGTTCGTACTTATGTTTGTACTGCAAAGTGTATCTTTGCAAAAGCTCATGTAAAAACAGCTGCTTCGCCAAGTTCCACAACAAGAAAAAGTACTGGAAATAAAGCTGAGAGCATTCAAAATTGTTGTTAGACTATCTACAACTCTGTAGGGCATGAACTGGATAGTCCAGATATAATGTGGTATCAGTGACTGAACAACTAACTCTGGTTTATCCATGGACCCAGTCCTGTGTATATATTATGAAAGGTTAAAAATGGCCTGAGTCCAAAGGGATACTGTCTTTCAAAGTACAGATGCACGAGTTATTCTTTTCATTCACGCAATACATACGTCTTGCCCTAACCTCAGGAAAGCATAAAAGACATAACAGAAGAGTCATGTAATCAACCTAATTTGCACATTTTAAAAGCCCTATTTCTTTTCCTCAAGTTAAAATAGCCTGTTGCAATACTGCATTTAATAAGATACTGTATCAATCCACACAAATTAAGCTCTTACAATTTTGCTGTAAACTTAACAGCTCCAAACAAGGTCAATGTAAAATGTTTTCTCCTTTACTTTAACCTCCAACAAGAAAACAACAAAAAAAGCTTTTGTGGAAAGTCACCAGCTAATTTGCAGAATTAATGAATAAAAGTAAAATTTCCAATTAACATGCCAAAATAATCTGCCCTCCACTCTTATATTTTATGTAAAAGAAGTTCACAATGTTCCCAAGCTTACTTGATACTCTATGGAAATGGATATAAAAGATACCACTATTTCGTATTACTATGGCTACAGTCGCTTGAAATCAGATCATCGACCTCCGTGCCCAAAACTGTTCTCTGTGGCTGCATAGGTGTCATCTGTGAATCTTGGCTTGTATCTTATCCAACTCAGCCCTTCAAACACAACTAAGACATAAAGATAAACACTTAGCTTGTTAGTAATAAGATATTGCTGAATGGATTTCTAGTAGATTAACGGGTGAAAAACTAGTAGAAAAAAAATAAACTTAAATAACATCAGAAAATTCAAGGGATATTTCTGTCCCAATTGTCAGAGAGTTGAGACGTCTTGCCAGATAAATAAATCAATGTAACAAAATAATATAAGATTTAAATATTGTCAAACAAAATACAGAGCTAATCACCATAATCCATTTGACTCACGACTCATCTGCCACAAAATGGAGGGAGAGAGAGAGAGAGAGAGAGAACAATAAAAGGATGATGCATGTGCCTGCTGAACCTTTAAATGACAGTAAGGTGATAACATGACCCAGTGCGTCTCTCTAAAATATGCTGCAAATACATTTTTTTTCTTTGCTGTTGGCAATGATTGAGACTGGTATATGTGAGTATTCTCTTCAGATTTGGTCAAAACACTGTGAAACTGATCGAGTGACCTTGGTAGAAGCATGGTGAAGATTCATCACCTTGACGGCAGGCCTCAAGGGTTCATTTGTGAATGGGGATTCATATAATTTGCTTCTTTAAAATCCTGAGGAGAGAATATAAAAGTCATTGTCTCTAAATTTAAGAGCGTAGTGATATTTATTTCAAAACCATGCGATTGAAAATGACCAAAACATGATGTCTATCACTAACATGTGATTTTATTTTTGTAACAATGGAAATTCAACCAGCATGAGTCGTGGAGTCTTGGAGCATTGCCTGGAAAATTACTTCATATCATTCCGCGAGGATACTTTGTGCCTAGGACAACCATGTTTTTGTACTGCTGCTGCAAGCTGGGGCTCTACTTCCTGTAACTTGACGTCTGCGCATCAGGCCACTATCTCAGAATACAATCAATTTCATACACACCCTTTAAACATTCCTCTGGCGCAGTGCCATCCCAGCAGTGCTGATGCTGTGATGTCTGATCTCAGTCCTCTGACACCCTTGGATCTCCCGTTGCTCATTGCCACCATCCCTTCCCAACCCCAACCCCAGAGCCCATGCAGCTGATTGTTCACCTGATTGAAAACTGTCCACCATCAATCCCAGAACATATTTAAGCTCCCAATATCTAAATCCTATCTCTTCCCCCAGCTTGGATTAATCCTTCTGCATGAACATTTTCATCATAAAACATTAAATCAATCATTCAAACTTTCATAGAAATGTTTTATAGCCTTGGCCAACATTCCATCATCTGACTCTCCCACCAAAATTAGACTGTTGGTCATTTATCAGGTCTTGCAAATGTATTTTGTTTGCCTGCTGCAGAACAATAGAGTAGGGCTTGGTGTGTGCTGTTATAGGTGATTAGAAAGGCTTGACACCCTGATTTGTATCTCTGCTGGCTCATTTTAGTGGAAATTAATATAGAGAAGAGGTAAAATTGATTGCTGTGCCCAATCATACACTTTATATCTTTGAACACAATGTGTCATTGAGTCATGCAGCATAGCAGCAGGCTCTTCACCCCAACTTGTCCATGCTGACCAAGATAGTCCCATATTTGCTTACATTCAGCCCACATCCCTCTAAACCTTCCCTATCTAGGTAGCTGCTTAAATGTATTTTAAACACTGCAGTTGTCCCCACCATTCTTTTTACTCACCACACTTGGTGCACAGAATCCAATGGATGAGGAAGATGTTTGGGCAGCATTGCATGGTTGGCGTAGTGTGGTGGTACACCACCGGCCTACTGCAGGGGACAACCTCTGTACCTGCAGAAGTGCACCAGGACAAGACAACACCTAGCCAGCTGTCAATCAGCCAATCTGAATGGATCAAGTCCCACCCGGTCGGCTGTCGTTCACCCTCTGGGATATAAGCTAGATCTGGCTCTTCAAAGACAGTTTCAGAGCTTGCAACAGCATTCCTCACAGCCAGCTCTGTGGAAGTTTATGTTGAATAAAGCCTGTTGAACAGACTTTATGTTTTGTATGTTTGCTTCTGTTCAATAGCACACCATTATTTATTCGACGTACAATTTTAAAGCTGCTATAGGAAAGCTCTTGTGCGCTGGGAGCCTCGAAATCGACTCATGCCACCCAGAAGCACAAACACGCTTCAAGATCTGGAAGAACACAGTCGAAGCAATCATCGAGGCACATGCCGATGACATCCTGGACTCTGACCGAAAGAGGGTCATCTTACTCCGATCAAAGCTGGGTCCCCGAGCCTTCCAGGCACTCAAGGACTGCACCAGGTACTCGGAAATTATGAACACCCCAGAGACCACGTATAAACCTCCCACAAATGTGGTCTTTGCAAGGTACCTCCTAAGTATCTGTGCCCAACTGCCCAGGGTGACGGCCGAGTCCTACCTGGGAGCCTTACGTGAGTTGGCCCAACCTTGTCTGGCTGAACCCAGGGAAAATGAAAGGGAGGTCGCGAGACTGAGCAGAGATGCCTATGTCCGAGGGCTACAGGAGACCCATTAGGCAGAATCTGCTCGAGGACAATATCTACTCCTTGGCCAAAAGAGTGGAGGTAGTCTGAACCCTGGAGGCAGCCGCCCTGCACGCTGAAGCCTTCAACTCCAGGCTTCCCTCAGGCCTCTGCGTGGTCAGCACAATCAGCTGCTGTGGCCCTAGACCAGACTGGGAATGAAAATATCATTGCTGCAGACGCCCAGCACCCATATAAATACTGTGGGACCCGGTGTGGGTCTGATCGTCAATCGCAACAAAACTGCCTGGCCAAAAACCAGTATTGTTTGAGATATGGCAAGATATGGTAGAAATGTTCTCAGGTGCATCTATTTCAATCCAAGGAGTATTGGAGGAAAGGGACATGAGCTTAGAGTGGATTGGCATGTGGAATTATGGCAATGTGGGCATTAGTGAAACTTAGTTGCAGGAGGGTCAGGACTGGCTGCTCAGTATTCCAGGCTTCCTTTGCTTTAGATGTGATAAAACGGTCTGGGGGTGATGGGGTGGGGGGTGGTGCAGATGGATGAAAAGGGAAAAGTGACATTGCTCGTCAGCGAAAATATCACAGCTGTGCTCAGGCAGGACATATTAGAGGGCTCATCTACTGAAGCTGTTTGAGTTGAGTGGTGGAATGGGAAATATATGAGCACACTCATGGGGTTGCCTTTTAGACTGCACAATAGTCAATGACAATTGGAGGAGCAAATCTGTAGAGAGATAACGGACAGCTCCAGGAAAATTGAGGTTGTGATAGAAGGAGATTTTAATGTGCCACATATTGACTGGGACTCCTATATTTTAAAAGGGCTGGATGGCTTGGAGTGTGTCATATGTGTTCAGGAAAGTTTTCTAAATCAATATATAGAGCAGTGCTTCTCAATCTTTTTCTTTACACTCAATACCACTTTAAGTATTCCCTATGCCATAGGTGCTCTGTGATTAGTAAGGGATTGCTTAAGGTGGTATGTGAGTGAAGAAAAGTTTGAATACCACTGTTTTAATTGTACCTAATTGACTCATTATGTGCAGGTTTTCATAACTCCAAAGGAAATGGGCCAATGACAATTTTTCTCAAACAAAATATTTCAGTAACAATTGGGTCTAGAGCAGTGATTTTCAACCTTCTCTTCCCACTCACATACCACCTTAAGCAATCCCTTATTAATCACAGAGCACTGATGGGATAGGGATTACTTGGAAAGAAAAATAGTGAGAATCACTGATATAGAGGTACCAACTAGAGAGAGTACAATACTGGATCCCCTATTAGGGAACGAAACAGGGCAGGTAACAGAAGTATGTGTAGGGAAACATTTTAGATCTAGTGATCATAATGCATTAGCTTCAAATTAATTATGGGGAAGGATGTGTCTTGGCCTTGGGTTGAGATCCTAAATTAGAAAAATGTCAATTTTGAAGAAATGAGAAAGGATCTTCAGTGTTTGGATTGAGATAAATTGTTTTCAGGCAAGGATGTGTGAGGTAAATGGAAGATCTTCAAAGGTGAAATTTTGAGAGTGAAAAGTTTGTATGTTCCTGACAGGATTAAAGGCAAGGTTAGCAGTCATAGGGAACCTTGGTTTTTGAGGGATATTTGGGAACTGGTTTGGAAGAAGAGAGAGGTGTATAGCAGATATAAGCAACATGAAGCAAAAGAAGTACTTGAATAGAAGAGAAAAATGCAAGAAGAATCTCAAGAAAGAAATCAGGAAAGCTAAAAGAAGTCATGGGGTTGCTTTGGCAGACAATGTGAAAGAAAGTCTTAAGGGTTTCTGCTGGTATATTAAGAGCAAAAGGATAGTAAAGGAAAAAATTGGGAATTTGTGAATGATTGGCTTTGTATAGAGCCAATAGAGATGAGGGACAGTTTAATTGTTATTTTTTTTAATCAGTATTCACTCAGAAAACATGCACAGAGTTGTGGGAAGAAAGGAGAACAAGCAGTGAGGTCATGGAACCTAGACAAATTAAAGAGGAGGAAATGCTTGCTCTCTTAAAGCGAATAAGAATGGATAAATCCGGAAGACCTGACAAGATATTCCTTCGGATCTTGAGGGATTCTAGTGTAGAAATTGCAGGGGCTCTGGCAGAAATATTTAAAATTTCCTTAGCCACAGGTGTGGTGTTGGAGGATTGGAGGATAGCTCAGGTTGTTCTGTTGTTTAATAAAGGCTTCAAAATTAACCAATAAAATTATAGGCTGGTGAGCCTGACATCGGCAGTAGGTACATTATTGGAAAGTGTTCTAAGAGATCAGATATGCAATTATTTGGATAGCTAGAAAATGATTAGAGGTAGTCAACCTGGCTTTGTGCATGGTAGGTCATGTTTAATCAATCTTACATTTTTTTGACAAAATTACCAGGAAGGTTGATGAAGGAAAGGCTGTGGATGTTGCCTACATGGACTTTAGTAAGGCCTTTGACAAGTTCCCACATGGAAGGTTAGTCACGAAGGTTCAGATGCTCGGTATTCATGATGAATTAGTGAATTGGATTCGACAATGGCTGGATGGGAGAGGCCATTGGATTATTGATGGATTATTGCTACTCAGACTGGATGCCTGTGTCTAGTGGTGTGCCTCAGGGATTGGTGCTGGGACCATTGTTCTTTGTCATCTATATGAATTATCTGGATGGTTTGCAGATGACACTAAGATTGGAGGTGCTGTGGACAGTGAATAAGGTTTTCAAAGCTTGCAGATTAATTTGGACCAGCTGGAAAAATGGACTAAAAATGGCAGATGAAATTTAATGCAGACAAGTGTGAGGTGTTGCATTTTGGAAGGACAAACCATGAAAGGACAGACATGGTAAAAGGTAGGGCACTGAGTGCAGTAGAAGAGAGGGATCTGGGAATACAGATACATAATTTCCTGAAGATGATGTCACAGGTTGGTAGGGTTGTAAAGAGATCTTTTGGCATATTGACCTTGAGTTTCGGAGCTGGTAAAATTGTATAAGGCATTGGTAAGGCCAAATTTGGAGTATTATGTGCAGTTTTGGTCACCTAACTACAGGAAAGATATCAATAAAATGGAAAGAGTGCAGAAAAGATCTACTCGGATGTTGCCTGGACTTCAGGAACTGAATTTACAAGGAAAGGTTAAACAGGTTAGGACTTTATTCCCTGGAACATAGAGTGGAGGTATTTAAAATGATGAGGGTTTAGAGTATATGTGGATAGGTTTTTTTTCCACTGAGGGTAGGAGAGGTACAAATCAGAGGACATGGGTTAAGAGTGAAAGGGAAAAAAGTTTAGGGGAACACAAGGGAGAACTTCTTCACACAGAGAGTGATGGGAGTGTGGAACGAGGTGCCAGCTGAAGTGATGAATGAGGGCTCAATTTTAAGACATTGGGTGTATTTAAGACACAGATTGATAGGTTCTTGATTAGCCAAGGCATCAAAGGTTACAGAGTGAAAGCTGGACAGTTGTGCTGTAGGGAAATGAATTAGCTCATGATTAAATGATGGAGCGGACTTGACAGCTGAAATAGCCTATTTCTGCTTCTATGTCTTATAGTCTTGTGGTCTAAGGAGTGATGTGAACAAGATTTGGCATGAGTTAGGATACATTAGTTTGCAAAGTGTGAGCAAGAATCTCCCCAATCGCACCTCCTTGCAAATCAACCTCGAACGGTATCAGATTAAACAGGTCCATATGACCATGAAGATTTCACCCATTAAGTAGAACAATCAGTCTCAGTGACAAAAAAATGTCAATGTTGGTTTAAAAGGATGCCATTGGTTCATCTTCTAAATTACCAGACAGATGCATGGTCTTAAAGGCCAGGAGCAAAGTTTATAGTGGGACCCATTCCCTTCAAAATTTAATTGAGGGGGTTTCTCTATATCCAGTGATGGACACGACATGACATAAGTCAAAGTTGGAAGTGTGATAGAGAGAGATGGTGGAGTGGTAGATATTTCAAGGTTCGGTCATTGGATAGCTAATTGCAATGGTAGAGCTGAGATAAATGTATCACAGAGAATGAAGCAAATACGAGACATCACAGAGCTGCATTCATATCTCCTTTTTTCACAAATGTTTGTTCAAACCTTAGCAATAGTCCAAAACTACACAAACTATACATAGAACTACATTTGAACATCCTATTTACATTTATGAAAAATTGCAGTAAGCAGTAAATAATACAGCTTACTATATGTTACATAGAATTACTGTACAGATGCAGTAAACTACCTCCAGTTTACATTTTCAAATTAAAATCCTGTTTTCATACCTCTTTCTGATAAAATGTATGAAAGACTGCACCAAAGCTCAGCTAAAAATCCTTTCACAGTTTTGTCATGAAGAAAAGTTGACTACCACTGAAACTGAACAAACAATGATAACAAAAGGGAATTGAAGAACTTTAGGTGAGGGTGCGCAGGAAGGAATAAATTGGGCAAGAGAACACCAAGAGGGGGCTGTCAGAAATTATGGAGCTTGTACTCCAAGAATAAAATCATGTCTACACTTATCTATTTTCTGATGGGATTTTCACAATGTTCCTGACTCATGTGAAAAATACCAGCTGATCGTCTCCACAAGACAAGCTTCCATTTTGCTACCTGCCTTACAAAACCTGAAAGCTTGCAGAGAAAACTCTTGGAAATGTGTGGAACGTTTACTTCATGCGTACTGTATATGCTTTAAAAATGCTAAACATTCCAAAAATCCTTTCTGTCATAACTTGTTAACTATATGTTTACCCTTTGCATAAGTTGTTGCTTGTTTGTGTTCCTAATCTATCCCTACCAGTAGTTCCCTCAGTGAGATAAGGCTGAGACCTGGAAAGCTGACTGCCACCCACCCATAAATTCATCTCAATTCCGTGGAGAATCCAAGATAATCTGTATCACAGAAGCTGCCATCCTGAGGGTAAGATTTTGGCTGGTATTCTCTCACAGCACCAGGCCCAAGTCTGACATATCCTCATGGTAGTAAGATGAATGAACATCTTTTGTAGCGGAAAGATACTGAGCACAGACTAAGTGGAGATGCTGGGCATTCCCTGCTTACTTCATAGGAAGTCTTTTCTGCCACCATCTCCTCCTCACAATTTAACCCCTTGTCACTAACTTTGATGAAAGCCAGCAACCTTCTGACCCTTTAATATCCATTTCTGCTTTTGTTTTCTGCAAACTTTGCACAGAAATGTTGCGTGTAAATGGATTCGCTTAGGTCTCCTGCTTTAGTTATTGCAGTAGGTGGGGGCAGTGTTTGAAGTTACCCTGATCACCCGCGTACTATTCCCAGTTAATGTTTCCTCTCAAGTCTCCCTGTGTTTAATCCTCTTCAAAAATTTGCTCACTACTTCATCTCTTTAGCAGGTGATGAAACAACAGCAGCAACTGAGGCTATGGCCTCATTATTTAATGTTCCACTGGACTTTAGGTGGTTATTGTGTTGGCTGCTTCCTGCTGAGCTCTACATCATGCCCATCATCACCCTAATAATATGAAAGCCGAAGGGATTCTTTAATTTACATTGATATTTTAAGCCCCATTGTAAACCACCTGACTCATGCAACATATCCCACAAACCCTCAGAGATCACCAAAGGATTGGCAAGTAAACCTGAGGCTACTTTGAAATCTGGTATTTGGCAGCACAAGTGTAAATGATTGGAATTAGCTCCTGACGTGTTGTAAGTGAAATTTAATTTTTTTTTAAAAAGTCCCCCTTCTGAGATTATTGAGCCTATTTCAGTGGTGTGACAGTTGTTAAGGTGGTAGACGTTTGATGACTTTTGTCTTTTCTTTCTAAACTTGAGGGATCCTCATTTCAAAATGTTAATGCGTGCTCTTTAAAAAATAGTGGGTTTTTTTTACCTACTTATCTTTCACTATTCTGCTTGATGGCTCGGTCTTGTTCTGGTCTCATCCACACCTAGAGCAGCTACCCTTTCCAAGATGATTGGATATGTTATTGAAAAAAAGTCACACCGGGTGAGTGCATTTTATATATTGTTTTAACAGGTAATTTTAAAAATAAGCGTAAGTTTACCAAAGCAAGTTGTAACTGTAGAGAGTTCCCTTAAGGATTCAAGGTCATTCTGAGGCCTGAATAACCTACGGCCAGTGAGAATGCTTAATAACCAAAGAAGTTCTCACATTAAACATAGGATTAATATTGAAGAAACAATTTTTAAAATTTATTTGTATATATGAATACTTGTCCTGCATATGCATTGTTTGTCTGTATGTGTGTTATGTTTAGTTGTATGTCTGCGTGTTTTGCACCATGGACGGGAGAACACTGTACTTGTGCAATCAGATGAAAACAAACTTGACTTGTCTTGACTACGGCAGGCATCTCAAGGACTGGAAAAGTATCACCTGTGCTTTCTGCAAAATTTTTCCCTTAAAATGTTTATCACTAGCCCCTGTGACAAATAATTTGAGGCTTCAATCGTTCTCAGAATAAAATGAAGTGTTTTCTAACTTGATCTTTTTTTAATCTGTGATTCCCTTGTCCTTATTCTTTCAAACTAGAGGAACTTATTTTATTTGTCAACACACCAAAATACTTCATAATTTTAAAGAAAATCTGATGAATTTCACTTTAATCTGCTCATTCCAGTTTAAAGACTGTGGATTTTTATCTTAAGAGAAGGTCGCTCCAATGCCACAGTTCAAACAGCAAGAAAGAATGATGATGACCTTTTATTGTTGCAAATGTTGATATTCTATAAAATAATATGATTTGGGGATAATAATTGGTGAAATCTTTGTTTAAATGGTATTTAGAGAATGTGCATTTAATTTAAAATAATCAAATAAAAATCTGCCACGTATAATTTTTGAAAAGTTTTTAAATGGCTGGCAAATGAACACAGGGAAGTGAAATTATTCAGCACATTGAATCTGTGCTGGCCATCAGCAATCCCATCAATTGCATTCCCAAATTATTTCCTGGAACCTGTTCTCTCTCGCCTTGAGGGTAAATTTGTCCAAGCAGTGGTTACCCTTGATCTGCATTTCACTGCCTGAAAGGGTGTAGAAGCTGATTCATTCATCCTTATCTGGATAGGTGATGACAAGAGAGGGGCCACAGAGCCAGAAAATGGGCAGATTGGACACCTGCAATGTCACTGTGGAGTCATTTGGGCTGAATGGCTTTCTTCCTTTCAGTAACTATTTTATGACAGCAAAATCAATTCAAGTGAATACCAGCTAATTTTCTATAATGTTTTTTTGTGGATAACTTGCAAGTGAGAGACCTTAAAATGAGGTTTTGCTAACTTATTGCTTCAGTGAGATGATCATCAACTCTATCAATGAGCCGTACTTCCCATGCCCCAAGCTTTGTATTGAATTAACTGATGTTCATTTGAGCTGCAGATAAAGGCACTACAATTAGCCTCATGGCCCACAGTTAAGGAGGGGATGGAAGATCAGCTGGATCTCTTGCTTCTGATCACTAGTCAATAACCTCTCCTTGAAGTGCATGTGTGTGTATGTCAGATAAGAATAAGATTAGGCACAGCTCAGCCCCCCACCTCAAATAGCTCGCTGTCATTCACAATCAAAGATCACATAGAAATAATGTTTAACAAGGTACAAAAGGACACTCTGGATTTTATTTTGCATTTGTAATCCAGTGCACATTTAATTACTTCAGGAGAGAGACGACAAGGTGTGGGTTTGTAACAGAATTGCAGATATGAGGAAGAATATCTCAAACAATAAAAACCAACATCATGACTTTGAACCTAAGTCACTCTTAAAGAAAATAATTCATCATTCTTGGGAAAATTCCAAAGGCTCCCATTGCTAAAAGATGTTAACTGAGTTGCACATTATCTTCAAGGGAATTTTATTTATTTTCTGAAGTGAAGGATTTCATGTGGCCAAGTTCCATCATCCAGTATCAAAAGCCAGTCAGACTAACTATCGCTACAAGATATAGAATTTTGACAGACACTGTTCATTATAACCAAATCCAAAGATTAGGTCGAATAAAATATGAAAGCTCTACTGGTAAAACAACTGATGTTCCTTAAAGACATAGAACACTACAGCACAGAACAGGCCCTTCAGCCCTTGATGTGCTGACCTATTTATTCATACCAAAAAAACCCTCCCTACCCTGTAACCCTTTTATTTTTCTTTCCTCCATGTGCCTGCCTATCAGTCTCTTAAATACCCCTAATGCTCCAGCCTCCACCACCACCCCAGGCAAGGCATTCCAGGCATCCACAACATTCTGTATTAAAAAAAACCATACCCCTGATGTCTCCCCTGAACTTTCCTCCCTTCACTTTGTACAGATGTCCAGTGGTGTTTCCTACTCCCACCCTGGGGGAAAAAAGTGCTGACTATCTACCTTATCTATGCCTCTCTTAGTCTTGTAGTCCTCAATTAAGTCACCTTGCATCCTTCTATGCTCCAAAGAGAGAAGTCCTAATTCTACTAACCTTGCCTCAAGATTTATTTTCCAATCCAGGCAGCTTCCTGGTAAACCTCCTCTTCACAAATGAACAAATAATTCATCAAACACGGAATAGGCTTGAACCTGTAAAGTGGAATAAATAAGGACAAGGAAAGGAGTAGAAAAGGATTAATAGTTTGCTTTTGAACATGATAATTGAATTGATAATATTATGTTCCACCTCTTATCGATTAACTGAAAACAAAATAGCAGAGAATTAAAAAGTAAAAACTTGCTTTGACTTCGCATTTCATTTTGCCACTGCCTGTGAATGTTACGAAAGGATTATGATATAGTGGTCAGGTGCATTTGGCCAGTGAGTTCCAAGTTCCAACACATCTGCAGGTTAATTTCATTTCAAAACGTGATGCCATTACCATTGTGATAAACTCTGACTTCAAGAGTCAAAACTGTTGTATGATCAAGTTCCTCATTTTAAGATAAGATAACAAATTAAAAAGAATAAAGTTGCATTTGGAAACAAAATAATTTTGAAAATGAATC
Organism: Narcine bancroftii; assembly: GCF_036971445.1. NCBI lineage: Eukaryota > Metazoa > Chordata > Chondrichthyes > Torpediniformes > Narcinidae > Narcine > Narcine bancroftii. The sequence continues at coordinate 37,093,183 of NC_091473.1, forward strand.
AATATGATCAACGGATTCTTCATGTTTGATTCAGAAATTCTCGATGCTTTTCACAGGGCAGTTGAGATTGGCAAGTCATAAAAGTTAAAGATGTTGGTTCACTTAATGTTTACCTTGAATTGGTTCATAAAAATGCTGAACAAATAGGATAACCTTTGATATTGAAGGAACAGCAATGAAATAAACCTGTCACCCAAGGGTTATTAATCAAGACGTATCGTTTATTTTCTACATTACTGTGTTCATCGGGACAGTTCATGATATGGACATTATTAACTTCTTTATTATCTTTTTTGATGATTTATAAAAGGGAAGCACATAATTTAAACATTTTGTGTCATCCAGCTAATGACTCTAGGGATAGCATTAAGACAAAAACATAATTATTTTTATTTGTGTTTGATGTTTGAGATAACAATTTAACTTGTCCCAGAGCAGGTGGAACACTGGTCCTTTTCATCAGTGCAGCAAAATGGACTTTGCATCTCCCAAGATGGTGAACACACAAACAAAACTGCATGACAGGCATTTATGTCTGGAGATCCAGATCAGTACAGCAGAAGCAGGTATGACCTGTGGAAAGCTATCTCCCGGGCAAACTGGAGCTTCTGGATGAAAATGGAAACAACAAGGGACACCCGACAGGTGTGGCAGGGCTTAAATGACACAACTTGCTATAAAACCAAATCCAGTAAAGCAACAAAAAGCAAATCTTCTCTCCTAGAGCAACTCAATGCCTTCTATGGCTAATTTGATGACTGTAACAGCGAAGAACCCCTCTACACCACCACGTCCCCTAATGATCCCACCCTGTCCATATCTCAGGATGACATGCCTGCTGCCTTCAGGAGAGTGAATATGAAGAAAGCATCTGGCTCAGATGGAGTACCTTGCCAAGTATTAAAAATCTGTGCTGCCAAAATTACCAATGTATTCACGGATATCTTCAATATCTCGCTCTAGCAGAGCGTGGTACCCACCTGTTTCAAACAGGCGTCAATGATATCGGTGCCCAGTAGCACTTACATCAACAGCGATGAAGTGTTTTAAAGGCTGATGATGAATCACATCAGCTCCTGTCTGAACAGTGACATGGATACAGTTCGCCTATCGTAGTAACAGGTCTACGGCAGATGCCATCTTAGTGGCTCTACACAAAGCCCTGAAACACCTTGACAGCAAAGATGCATAAATCAGGATGCTCCTTATCGACTATAGTTCAGCATTTAACACCTTCAACCCCTCAAAATTGATTAGCAAGCTCTATGACCTGGGGTTAAACACCCCACTGTGTAATTGGATCCTGGATTTCCTCACCTCCAGACCACAATAAGCCAAGATTGGTAAGAATTTCCTCCTCCACAATCTTCATCAGTACCGGAGCACCACAGGGCTGTGATCTTAGCCCCTGCTCTACTCACTTTACACCTACAACTGTGTAGTTCAGTTTGACAATAACACCGTCTACAAATTTGTTGGTGATGCCACGGTAGTGGGTTGTATAAAGGAAGGGGATGAGTCAGTGTACAGGATGGAGATTGAAAACTTGGCTGAATGGTGCACCGACAACAACCTTGCACTCAATGTCACCAAAACTAAGGAGTTAAATATTGACTTCAGGAAAGCAAAGCCAGAGGTCGACAATCCAGTGATCATTGGGGGATCAGAGGTGGAGAGGATGATCAGATTTAAGTTCTTGGGCGACACTATCTCGGAGGATCTTTCTTGGACCCAACACACCAATGGCATCATGAAGAAAGCACGTCAGCACCTCCACTTCCTCAGAAGATTGCAAAGATTTGGTATGACACCAGAAACCCTGGCAAATTTCTACAGAGGTGTGGTGGTATGGGAACCTTATAAAGCCCTCCAAAAGCTAGTGGATACAACCCAGAACATCACAAGCAAATTCCTCCGCACTATGGAGTACATCTACGGGGAACGCTGTTGTCAGAGGGCAGCAACAATCATCAAAGACCTACACCATCCATCACATACTCTGTTCTCGCTGCTGCCATCAGGAAAGAGGTATAGGTGCCATAAGACTGCCACCAGGTTCAGGACCATTTGCTACCCCTCCACCATCAGACAATCAATGACAAACTCAATCAAATGGCATTTTTACACAGAAACCTTAGAATTATTCTGAATTTTCTTTTAGCATACTTACCTCCAGTGTGTCCCAATGTGGTCATTTACACTGGGACACTTTTAGAGCACTTTTATGCAGCCTTCCTGTGTTGCGGAGTTTATTGGAGGGGGAACGTCGTATTCATTAGGCCCGTTTCTTACAGACAGACTGTGGTCATTTTACACTGCAGTTGCTCCATAAAAATGTGTAAGAGTACGAGTGGAAAAATTACGGGATGGAATTTGCATAAAAAATTCCGTCCCAACATTTTTACACTGCCATCAGTACATAAATTTTCCTGAAATTTTCTGCTTTTCAGTAACTGTCTAACAGTGCCTAGGGACTCATTTAAGGACTCTTACTTGTGCACTTTATTGATTTTCTTTTTGTTCTCTCACAGACAGTTTGTTTACATTAGTTATTGTTTTTTTATTTGTTTATGTATTTACACTGTGTACAGGTTATTTTTGCCCTACCAATTAATGGTCATTCAGTCGCGTCCACAAGAATCTCAGGGTGGTATGTGATGTCATCTATGTACTCTGACAATAAATCTGAAATCTGACTGCAGGGCACTGTCTGGGAGAAGTCATGAATGTTTAGCAAAAAAAAAGTTAGTCAGAAAGATGATCCTTTAAGGCACTTCCTACAAGTTCAGCCCATAGCAATATAGTACTAGTCCATGGAAGTCACCAGCTTTCCTCTTTGATCGTAGGTGTTCTAAGGACAAATGGGCATAGAGCTAAGGATGATATGGTCACAGGCAATGGGTGGGATCACTAGCTGCATAGCTTGCTGCAGTGTATGTCTCAGCACCTCTCAGACATATGCACCTGAACAACACCAGAAAACCATGAAATGCAATTGAGAAATGAGTGAAACACAAAAGTCTACAGACGTTGTGATTGTGGTAAAAACACACAGAAATGCTGGAGGAACTCAGCCAGTCTTGCAGCATCCGTGGGGGGGGGGGGGGGGGGTAAAGATATATTACCGACATTTTGGCCCTGAGCTCTCTTTCAAGGTACAGTATATGCAAAAAATAAAGGCTGGAGACTGGAGAGAGAAAGGGGGTAGGATAGGACGTGGAGGAGTCCAGACCAACATACAAAAGGTGTCACTTGGATAAGAGGAAAGGAAAAAATTGATTTTGGCTCAGTGAAAGGGACAGAGATAAAATGGAAGAGTGAGAGAGGGAGAAAGACTTGGGGAAAGATAGCAGGGGGTGTTTAATGGAAACTGGGGAAGTCGATATTAATGCCATCGGGTTGGAGGGTGCCCAGATGGAAGACAGGAATGGTGACTCTCAAAACCCTTTGCTCTAATGCTGGCCTCCACACTCATTCCAACACCTGTTGCATGACCTGCTAAGTTAAGGGGCTGATGTACTGTGGTACATGTAACTAAATCTATTTGAATGGCATCACTGACCTTCATTAAAAAAAGAACCAAATGTATCTGTACTTTATTTTACATGCTATGGTGAATTTAAATAATTTAATAATTTTTACATTTTCCTTTTTATCTCCAGCTGGCAAGAGAAATCAGAATCCCTCCCTCTGCCCCCAAACTTCTTACTTCTCTACATGAATGCAGATCCTTGGACCGTGTGGGTTGAGAATTTTGGAGCACGGATATATTCGGAGCATTGCTTATTCCCACACTGTATCTACACTATATCCACACCGATGCTCTACAAATGAAAGCACATGAGAATGGAATCTTCAGTTTAAAAGCTTGCAGACCTGCCTGCATCAACCAGCTGTTAAACATTAACAGAGTGGATTCTCAGAACACAGTCTAAAGTGCACAATATTTTACATCCATTAGGGCAGCCCAGACCTATTCACATTGGGAAATCTCAGGGCCCATTCAAATGAACATGAGGAAATATCTTCTGAGGGAAGAATACAGGAACCTTTTCATTAGACTTCATTTAGTTAATTTAAATCTACTTAGAACCATAGAAAATTACAGCACAGAGAATAGGACCTACAGCCCTTCTAATCTGTGCCAAAATGTTATTCTGCTGAGTCCCACTGACCTTCCCTCAGTCCACAGCCCTCCATACCTCTACCATCCATGTACCTGTCCAAATTTTCTTAACTATGAAAAGTGAGCCCGCATTTCCCACATCAGCTGGCAGCTTGTTCTACACATCCCATTACTCTCTGTGTGAAGAAGTTCACCCTAATTTTTAAACTAATGGAATAGATTTAAATAAGCATTCTCACGTTTTTAAAAAAAACTTTAATATTTCTAATTTACGAATTTGGGTTCAGTGTTGGGGTCTTTTCCTTTTATGTTGTATATTAATTATTTAGAATATGGAATGAATGTCTGTGGCCAAGTTTATAGATGGCACAAAGATAGATGGAGGAGAAGGTAGTGTAAGAAATATGGAGGCTGCAGAAGGACTTAGACAGATTAGGAAAATGGGGAGAGAAGTGGTAAATAAAATATAATGTCAGTAAGTGTATGGTTGTGCACTTTGGTAGAAAAAATAAGCAGACTATTTTTTTAAATGGGGAGAAAATTGAAAATAACTAGATGCACAGCAACCAAGGACCCCTCATGCAGGATAACCTGAAGGTAAACTTGCAGATTTTACATGGCATTTGATGAGGTCCCCCACGATCGATTCATCCAGAAACTTATGAGTCACGGAATCAGTGGATAATTGGCTGTATGGATAAAAAATTGGTTTGTAGTAAGAAACCAGAGAGTAGTAATGGAAGGGAAGTATTCTGCCTGAAGGCCGGTGACTTGTGGAGTGCTGCAAGGTTCTGTTCTGGGACCCCCTGCTCTTTGCAATTTTTATAAATGACTGGATGAAGAGGAAGAAGGATTAATCAGTACGTTTGCAGATGACACCAAGGTTGGAGGAGTTGTGGATAGAGCTGAAGGCTGTTGAAGGTTACAAGATGATATAGACAGGATGCAGAGTTGGGCAAAAAAAGTGGCAGATGGATTTCAATCTGAATATGTGTAAGGTAATGCATTTTGGAAGGAGAAACCAGAAGCTGAGTACAGGGTTAATGTTTGGTTACTTAAGAGTGTGGATAAACAGAGGGACCTTGGGGTTCAAATCCATACATCCCTCAAGGTCACAGCACAGGTTGATAGATTAGTTAAGAAGGCCTATGGGATGCTGGGGTTCATTAATAAGGGGATTGAGTTCAGGAGCAGAGAGGTCATGTTGCAACTTTACAAATCTCTGGTGAGACCAAATCTATAGTATTATTTTCAGTTCTGGTCACCTCATTACAGGAAGGATGTGAAGCTATGGAGAGGATGCAGAGGAGATTTACCAAGATGTTGCCTGGATTGGAAACAAGTCTTATGAGGCAAGATTAGCAGAGGTGGGACTTTTCTCTTTGGAGCGTAGAAGAATGAGAGGAGACTTGATAGAGGTCTGCAAGATTATGAGAGGCATTGATAGTGCGGACAGCCAGTTCCTGTTTCCCAGGGCAGGAATAGCAAATGCCAGAGAACAGGAGTATAAAGTGAAGAGAGGGAAGTTCAGGGGAGACATCAGGGGTAAGTTTTTTACACAGAGAGTTGTGGCTGCCTGGAATGCCTTGCTGGGGATGCTGGTTGTAATGATATGGTTGTATGTACAGGCTGGCCCACCCTCCAGATGACATCCTCTCCTTGACTCCTCCCTGGATCCTTCCCATGTGACCCAGGCCATAAAGGTCGAGTCACATCTTCCTCTCCTCATTTCCCTAGCCTTAACCCTGGCCAGCAATCTCTAGTGTAATAAAGCCTATCGTTCCCCTTAGTCTTTGTCTGTGTATTATTGGGGCAACTGGTAGCACCCAACAGTGGTGGAGGCTGAAATATTGGGGGCATTTAAGAGACTCTAAGACAGACACATGGATGAAAGAAAAATAGAGGGTTTTGAGTAGGGAAGGTTTAGTTGTTTTAGGAAGGAATATGTGAATCGGCACAATATTGAGGGCAGAAGGTCTAAGATGGTGGTAAAGAAGGTGAATGCAATGCTGGTATTAATTTCAAGAGGAATAGATTATAAGAGCAGGGATATGATGTTGACAAGGATGGGCAAACTTTTTTTAAAACTCACGTTCCACCTTAAGTACTCCCTATGCCATAAGTGCTCTGTAATTGGTAAGGGATTTCTTAAGGTGGTATGTGGGTGGGAAGGGAAGGTTGAGAACCACTGCTCTAGATCCAATTGTTAATGAAATATTTTGCTTGAGATAAATTGTCATTGGCCCATTTCCTTTGAAGTTACAAAACCATGCACATAATGAGTCAATTAAGTACAATTAAAACAGTGGTTTTCAAACTTTTTCTTTCCACTCACATACCCACCTTAAGCAGTCCCATACTAATCACAGAACACCTATGGCATAAGTAGTACTTAAGATAGAATGTAGGTTCTAAAAAAATGGTTACCTCCCTGCTCTATAAGGCATTGGTGAGTCCTCACTTGGAGTATTGTGAGCAGTTTTGCGCTCTTAATTTAACAATGGATGTGCTGATGTTGTAGAGGGTTCAAAGGAGGTTCACTAGAATGATTCCAGGAATGAAAGGGTAATCATACAACGAACATCTGACAGCTCTTGGCCTGTATTAGTTGGAATTTAGGAGAATGAGAGGGGATCTCATTCACACTACTGTTCACACTACTGACCCACTCCAACAGTAATGAAGGATGAGAGCTAACTTAATGTAGGGACATAAGATTACAAGGAGCATAGATATCATGGATCTTTTTTTCCCAGGGCTTCAATTGTTTAAGGATTAGTGGATAAAAGTTTAAGGGAGATGGAAGAAGAATTTTTTTTTACACAGAGAGCAGTGTGCGTTATCTGGAGGATTATCCAACCGATTGGACAAGAAACTGGTTCAAACAAAGACATTTCTATGTGCTTGCTCCTGGAGGTTCATCTGACCAACCAGGCAGGAGGTAGGTCAAAATTCATATCCCCATATCAATCAAGGTCGGATCTACCATAAGAAAAGACGCTTTCCCATTGGTTCCCATCCTCATTCAAGGTCACATGGGCTGACCTGGGCCTGCCTCCCCCACCTGGATGCAGGATAAAATCATGACCAAGTTCTCTCTTTTACTGCTTGGAGAAAACACTAAACTCTACTCCAGGTTGCAAGCCATGGGCAACAATGGAGCACCAAGTGCAAGGTGTCAGCCGGTAAAGGGTGGGTGGCTGTTGTTGTACTTAACCGAGAGAGACTGCAACATCACACTCATTGTTAATGGTTAATTTTTACTTTTAGCTAATCAGTGTGGCAAGCCTAATTATGAGAGAGGGGTAGCAGGTATCTGTTACACTCGGAGTTGCGATTATCAGCAATTTGTTGGGAGCTGCAATTATTAGTGATTAACCAGCGTATGATTTGTGTCTAATTGCTTTGTCTGTGCGTGTGAATGTGTTCCCTGTTGCTAATTTCCCCCACATGTAAATAAAGTCCTTTTCAAGGACTTGTTGTTTCTTGGACCTTTCGAACTTGTTCTCATTATCATAATGGGAGCCTGGAATGCATTGACAGGGATGCTGGTGGAGGCTGGTACAAAAGAGATTTTGAAAAGACTCTGAGATAGATGTATGGATGTAAGAAAAGGAGGTCACAGGAGTGAGGTCGGGAAGGGTTATATTGTTGTAGAGTAGGTTTTCAGAGGTTGGCCCAACATCATGGGGCAAAGAACCTCAAGGGTGCTGTGCTGTTCTATGTGCTGAAAACTCAAAAAAAGACAATGTAAAGACTTAATTAACTAAAACATAAGACTGACTTGCAACTTACTTTGGAGCTGTTCATTTTCACTGAAATAAATAGCAGCACTCCAACTGGTGGAGATTCTGTACCAATGGGTATCATGATCTCTTGCACAAAGCTCTGTTGTAAAGCCTTCACTTTTATTTTGAAGTTGTACATGAAGAGCAACTGCACAGGTTAAAGGCAAAAAAAAATAAAGGTCATTTAGATGGGAGCAACACCCAAAAAGCTAGAGGAACTCAGTGTGGCAGGCACCATCCATGAAAGCCAATGGATAGTTGAGGTTTCATCAAGAATAGCAAGAAAGTGGCAGAAACTCAAATAAAAGTTTGGAGGAAGGGGAGGAGCTTGGGCTGATGGGTGACAGGTGAATATAGGTTTTTAATTAATTACCGGTGCTCCCCAACTTATGATCGTAATTAGGACCAAAGGATAGGCTGTACTCAAAATTGACACAAATCGGAAGTTCACCCATGCGTGTGGAGTACCAAGGTCTTAAAGCAAACTTTTTAATCAAATCTTTTTTTCATCGTAGATTTGACGATAACGACTTAAAGCTTCCCAAATTTGTCGATGAACCTTGATGAATCTTTCCACATTCTGGTCTATGCTTACCTTGTTAGTCAGCATCCCAGGGTCTGTAGGCTGGGCGCGGCTATCTTGATTCCTGTGCGCATGTGTGAGTCTTCAGTTGGCACATGTGTCAGTCCTCGGTTGGCACATGAGTAGTGGGTTCACATATTGGAGTTTGGAAAGTATGCACAAGATTTAAGCCTCCTAACGGTATTGAATTTGCGCCCTTAACTCTCACGCATGTGCCAACTGAACTCCAATACGCGAACCCACCGTGCATGCACCAACTGAAGACTTGCACGTGCTCAGGAATCAAGATGGCCGTGCCCAGACTACTGACTCCAGGACACTGACTAACAAGGTAAGTACACACAATTTGGCTTTTACATACCCTGTATCCCTGTTATAGTTTGTAAAGTGCAACATAATCTGTGTACATTTTATACTTTTCTTTATAGTTTTTTAAAATTTCAGTCGCATATGCGGATAGATGTAAGTCACGTCAGTCGCAAGTTGGGGAATGCCTGTATTGCTAGTTCTCACATTGCCAAATGGATCAATTCAATATAGATTAAAAAAAAGCAAAGTCAACCTAAATCAATCATTTAATTAAAAATAATCTAAGTTATTTTCAAGAAGGCATTCTCATTTTCACTGTCGCTGTCAATTCCAGTGTACCATGGCACTGAATTAGAATTATTTTTTCTTCATTAGCTAGTTTCCTCTGAAGGTTATGAAGTTTAATTTGCCTGATTGATCTGTTAGGCTGTCATTCAATGCTCAGTCAATGGCTTTTAAGATCTGAGATTGCGCCAGCAATATAATGTTAGAATGTATTTATGTTTTGCACCAATGTTTGACAGCTGATATGTTCACTTTGAAAGATAACATTGCCTCAGCAGGAACAATTAAATAGAATTTACCAACAGAGATCATCATAATAAGTGCTGAAAACTCTGATACCTACCAGTTCCACATCACTCTAGTACACTCATACAGCCACAGATGGCATGAGAATTTATGACCAAGTTGTAAAAATCTTAGACCTATTTGTAGACAGGCCAATAAGCAAAACCATTTCCAACGCTTTCCAGCTCAGTTTGTTTGCATAATCATTTTGGTTTAAGATCGATTTTTGTTTTGCATTGTAAAGCTGTTTGGCTTTCAAATACAATAAATGGAAATACATATAAGGAAATTTATAAGCGACTTAGATCTTTTGACCAAAGATGGGTCATACCAAATACTTTGCATACCATAAATCAATCACCAAATTTACTAAAACAAGGTCATTTGGATAGTAAAGGAATCATACACCTTGTTCATGTTTATTCTCATTAAAAAAACTCTGCTCTTTGTAGTTCAAGGAAAAAAAAACACTTAAATCTGTAACTATGAATTGACAATCAATTTACAAAAAAAAATTTGTTGCCTGTTTTTGAAAGACATGATTTATTCTTGCAAAATGTTTTTTTGTTTCTTGCTTCTTATCTTTGACTAGCTTGTTGCATTTGGTCAGTGGTGTTTTACTTTGCCTCCTACTGTTGCGGATCTTCAGTGTGCCCTTTGTCCTCCTCCCCTATCACCTCTCACTAGTTCTTTCCCCCTGACCACCAACAGCTCTGCCAGAATGTTTTCTCTCCTGCTAGTCTATTAAGACACATTTCACACATACACACACTGTCAAAACAAAATCAGATAAGCTACAGAACAATAGTTGGCAAATTATTGACAAAGTTTTTTATTCTGATAATGCACACTTCAAACAGGCGTAATGGCAGTTTCTTTAGTTCTTCCTTCAGTAATGTTGACTTTGGATTTTTCCAATTCTTAGTCTGAATCTAAAAAAATAATGAAATATAAATGTGAAATTAATGAAAAATATATTAGTTCTCATTTAAATTACTCAGTAATTTTGTACATACAAAGGAGTAAGTTGCATTTTGACAATTGTGAGCAAAATAAAAATATTGTTTATTTCACCTCATACATACCATTTTAGCAATATTTAAGATACGCTTTCTATGGCAAGATTAATACAGCTGAAAGCCATTTTAATAATACCTGGAGAACATATTTCACTTTTGTGAATGATCAGTCATAATTATTGCCTCAGAGATTACAGTGGAGCTGCAGAGAGCAGAACTGGGAGAATCTCTAGTCACTTTTCAATACCCATCAAAATCTTTCTGTCCTATCTATTCACTTTTCAGAACTAAGCTGACACATATGCAAGTCATAAATGACATTTTCATGTCACCGCATAAAAGAGACTTGTATAATGAAGTCACACAAAGATATATAGTTTCCACATTTCCAAATATATTCTTTCCTTTGATCCTCTTAAAATTCATGTGAGAAAATGAATTTGTATCCTAACTCACAATAGATCGAGGACAAAAGTATCAGATCAGGGCACATGACTATACAACCAAAGTAAATAAATGGCTATAATCATTCAAAGTGGTGCTTTTTCTTTATTGAAATGAAATGCCCAGTCTAAATTAATTGATATAAGCAGTGAGTGATCACTGGGAGCCTTAAAATATGTTGATCTCACAAAGTAAAGAGACGCTTGTCAGATTTTTTTTTGCATATGCAGTAACTCCTTTATGTGAGGTGAACTTACTCTTGTAATGGACCCTATTACAATGTGATTTAAAATTAAAGATGGTTGAGAATATTATTCATGAGATTTTTCAACCCTCATTCGAATCAATTAAGAAATCTAGCATTCATTTATTCTACTCAACATTTAACCAATAGTTTGAAACTGAGCATTTAAAAAGCAACTCATCAGATACTGAAATTTTGAAATAAAAGTGAGAACTCAGCAGGTCAGGCAACATTGATTGAGGGAGAAACAGAGTTAATGGCTTAGGTCATTAACTGTTCTGTTGCGTGAGCATTGCTTCAAAAATAGTTTGTTTGATGCAATCCGGGAGAGGGCAGCCCAGTTGATTGGCAGCTCTTTCACCATGTGTACAGTGGCTGCAGCATGTGATAATGACAAAATGCAGTCCAATACTCACCAAGGCTGTTTGATCAGCTTCTTCCAAATTTGTGATTCTCATCTTCAAATGCTTGGGAATCACTACCCCTAGGCTGCCCACGAAGTAATGCACTTTTCTAATATGAAAATGCATTGTTGTTTCTTTGTTATTGGGTCTAAATCTTGGAACCCTCCACTCATCATCACAGGACAGGATTGTAATGGCTCAAGAAGACAGCGCACCACCACCTTATTTAAGGCAATTAGAAATAGACAGTAAATGCTGGCCATGTTGGATGCTCCATAAAGTGACAAAGGAAATCAAAGTACAACCAAAAAAAAAGCAAGAATGCACAAAAATTATTTGTTTTCTTTATAGATTTTAAGAAATAAGAATAATAGACATGGACTGAAGGAACAGTAGGCTTTAATACACACAAGACTTTGGCTGCCGGATCCAGGTACGGGACTGCTGGAAAGGGGGAGGTAGCTCAACCTTCATGACCAGGGCAAAAGGGGAGGAGACTTAGGGGATGAGGCCAGCCTCATATGTACAGTAGCCGGTAGGGGCTATACAGTGAAGGAAAACATATCAGTGCACTGAATTACACTTCCCTGTGTATTTGTTCAAGTTCAAGTTTATTTGTCTTCTAATTGTACCAGTACAACCCGATGAAATAGCATTCTCTGGTCCATGGTGCAGAACAGGGCAAAGCACATGTATAAGAATAACACACAAAAAGGCAAACAATACATATAAATAGTATGTATGTACATATATCAAAATAAATAATAATAGTCAGGTCATGGTTTCAGCAGTTTCATTCCCCATCGGAAGAAGATGTCCTCAACCTGCTGGTTCTGGCTCCTGTATGTTTTACCTGATGAAAGTAGCTGGAAGATGTTGCATGCAGGGTGGTAGGGGGTCCTTTCTTACAAGCCTTCTTTAAATAATTACCTGGTAAATCACATCAATATGGAGGGGGGTGTCGGGGGGGGGGGGGGGAGAGTCCCCAGTGATGCTCTCTGCTACTTTGATGATCCTGAGGATTGACCTGATCCAATGGACAGCAACCATACCACACTGTGATGCAGCTGGATAGGACTCTCTCAAAAGAGTCCACGTTGAAAGTAGATAGAATGGTGGCCTATAGCCTTGCCCACCTCTGCCTTCTCAGGAAGTTCAGTCGCTGATGCGCCTCCCAAATAAGTGAGGAGATATTCTGTGACCAAAATAGGTAATTTTTTGGTGACTCTGAGGAACTTGGTGCTTTCCACTCTCTCTAAAACTGAATTATTAATGTGTAGTGGAGGGTGGTCATCCCTGGTTCTTTTGAAGTCCACAATCATCTCCTTATCTTGTCTAAGTTGAAGCTGAGGTTGTTATTCTCACACCATTACACAAGATTATCCATGCCTTCTCTATATTTTTGCTGATGAGGCTAACTGCTCTCATGGCACCTGCAAATTTGATGACTGTTGGAGTTGCTGTCATTTTTTTGGTCAGTAGTGTGAACAGGAGTGGACTGAGGACACCACCCTGAGGCATGATGGTGCTCGACCTTTCGCTGCCAACGTGGACAGATTTTGATGTTTCTGTTTGGAAGTCTAGAATCCAGTTACACAGAGTGGTGATAAGTCCCAGCGATGACAAGTTCTCCACCAGCCTCTGGGGTATGATTGTATTAAAAGCAGAGCTGTAGTCAATGGACATATGAGGGTGGATTTGGATGGAATGGAAGGACATGGCTATTGCATCATCAATGGAATGGTTCCATCTTTAGGTGAATTGAAATGGGTCCAGTGTCTCTAGGAGATGCTCTTTGACATGTTTCATCATCAGACACTCAAACCATTTCATGGTGGAGGTCAATTTCACTGGGAGGTAGTTGTTGAGGCCTGTTAATGTCCCCCTCTTTGGTACCAGGATGATGCTGGTTGCCTTTAAACTTTCAGGATGATGGACTGCCTCAATGACACGTTGGAGATTTCTTTAAGGACCTCCGTCAGTGCAGTCCTCCAGTATCCGGCCAGATATGTTGCCTTGTCCCATTTTTTTGTGTGAGTTCATCCTGGATAGGATTCTCCTCAGCTCAACCATGGCTATGCAAGGAGCCTGTTCTTCAGTGAAGAAGGAGCTTTATTTGGCATCAGCCTGTTCTTCTCTTTGATCCATGTGTAGAAGATTTTCAGTCTGTCTGGAAGGGAGGCATCATTGTTGTTGACTCGTAAGATTTGAGAGTGGCACTTTTGGCATAGCGGTTAGTGCAATGCCTTTATAGCACCAGCAATCAGGACTGGGGTTCAAATCCCATGTTGTCTGTAAGGAGTTTGTATGTTCTCCCTGTGTCTGCGTGGGTTTTCCCCAGGGGCTCTGGTTTCCTCCCACCATTCAAAACATACCAGGAGTGTAGGTTAATTGGGTATAAATTGGATGGCGCAGACTCATTGGCTGAAATAATCTGTTACCATGCTATAGGTCTAAATTGTCTAAATTTAGACATTTTAATTCTCTTATGATCTGTTATTGTTTTCATAACTTGCCACATGCACCTTGTGTTGCCAGTGTTGCACTATTGCCTATGGATCCTCTGTACCTACCCATGCTTTGCCTTCCAGATTGCACAGGAGAGTTCAGCCCTGGCTGATCTTAGTGCCAACTTGCCTCCTGTCCTGAAGACAGCTTCTCGAGCTTTGAGAAGTGCATAAACCTCTTCATCCAACCATGGTTTCTGGTTAGTCTTGTTGTGTAGCATCTGATCTCCATGACTTCCTTGATGCGCTTGCTAATGTACCCAGTCACTGAGATTGTGCACTTGTCGATATTTACATAGCCATTGTAGATGGCCGTCTTCCTGAAATAGCTCCAATTCGTGGTCTTAAAGTAGGCCTAAAGCACTGTTGAGGGCCATTCCCCTCTCTCCCTCCTGATTATTGGCCACATTCTGATATCCCTGTGAACTGACTTTGTTTTTCCAACAGTTTGTGTGCCAGGGTTAACAGGATGGATATGTGGTCCAAATATCCAAGGTGGGAGCAAGGGGCAACCAGGAACATTGGTGTTCCCCCGATCCAGGGTGTTGTAGTGTTGAAACTATGATAGTTGGTGTGGTTGAAGTTGTCATCCAATCATCCAACTATCTGGGTGAGTCATCTGGGCTTCACAGATAGCAATATGAAACTCCTTCATTGTTTAACTGTCATGACCCGAATACGGAATGTAAACTGAGGCAATCAGCATGGCCATGAATTCTCTGGGTAGGTAGAAGGGTCTGCATTTCACCATCAGGCTCTCCATCTCAGCTGAGCAGAAAATAGAGTACCTGATCCATTTCGAGTCTTCTTGAATGGGTCCTGGTACTATAATTGCCAGTTAGCATGTGCTGTTCCTGAGTCTGAGCACGCCTTCCATATTCACTCCTTTTCCTCAAAAATGCTGAACATTGTTAATGTAGTTTCATATACAGAACTTGCTTGGAGATAGTGTGATAGACAGATAAGGGAATCTTTTGTCTTTTCCACTGACATATTCATTTTTTTCTTTGGCTTGGCTTCGCGGACGAAGATTTATGGAGGGGGTTAAAAAGTCCACGTCAGCTGCAGGCTCGTTTGTGGCTGACCAGTCCGATGCGGGACAGGCAGACACGATTGCAGCGGTTGCAAGGGAAAATTGGTTGGTTGGGGTTGGGTGTTGGGTTTTTCCTCCTTTGCCTTTTGTCAGTGAGGTGGGCTCTGCGGTCTTCTTCAAAGGAGGCTGCTGCCCGCCAAACTGTGAGGCGCCAAGATGCACGGTTTGAGGCGTTATCAGCCCACTGGCGGTGGTCAATGTGGCAGGCACCAAGAGATTTCTTTAGGCAGTCCTTGTACCTTTTCTTTGGTGCACCTCTGTCACGGTGGCCAGTGGAGAGCTCGCCATATAATACGATCTTGGGAAGGCGATGGTCCTCCATTCTGGAGACGTGACCCATCCAGCGCAGCTGGATCTTCAGCAGCGTGGACTCGATGCTGTCGACCTCTGCCATCTCGAGTACCTCGACGTTAGGGGTGTGAGCGCTCCAATGGATGTTGAGGATGGAGCGGAGACAACGCTGGTGGAAGCGTTCTAGGAGCCGTAGGTGGTGCCGGTAGAGGACCCATGATTCGGAGCCGAACAGGAGTGTGGGTATGACAACGGCTCTGTATACGCTTATCTTTGTGAGGTTTTCCAGTTGGTTGTTTTTCCAGACTCTTTTGTGTAGTCTTCCAAAGGCGCTATTTGCCTTGGCGAGTCTGTTGTCTATCTCATTGTCGATCCTTGCATCTGATGAAATGGTGCAGCCGAGATAGGTAAACTGGTTGACCGTTTTGAGTTTTGTGTGCCCGATGGAGATGTGGGGGGGCTGGTAGTCATGGTGGGGAGCTGGCTGATGGAGGACCTCAGTTTTCTTCAGGCTGACTTCCAGGCCAAACATTTTGGCAGTTTCCGCAAAGCAGGACGTCAAGCGCTGAAGAGCTGGCTCTGAATGGGCAACTAAAGCGGCATCATCTGCAAAGAGTAGTTCACGGACAAGTTTCTCTTGTGTCTTGGTGTGAGCTTGCAGGCGCCTCAGATTGAAGAGACTGCCATCCGTGCGGTACCGGATGTAAACAGCGTCTTCATTGTTGGGGTCTTTCATGGCTTGGTTCAGCATCATGCTGAAGAAGATTGAAAAGAGGGTTGGTGCGAGAACACAGCCTTGCTTCACGCCATTGTTAATGGAGAAGGGTTCAGAGAGCTCATTGCTGTATCTGACCCGACCTTGTTGGTTTTCATGCAGTTGGGACATATTCATATCCCATATTTAAAAGCACAATGCTGGAGAAACTCAGCAGGTCAAACATCATATTTTATATAGCAAAGATAAAGATATCTTTCATACCTTGATGAAGGGTTCAAGCCAAAAATGTTGGCTATGTATCTTTGCCTTTGCTATATAAAGGAGACTGTTTGACTTGCTGAGTTACTCTAGCATTGTGTTTTTACTTCAATCACAATGTCTGCAGACGTTTGTGTTTTGTTCTTACCCCTCATGTCTCTATTCTTTCCTTTTCCTGCATCATACAGGAATAAATGGAAAGGACAACATGATAGACAGCTGGAACAAAAGTAGTTCCTTGTCTGAAAATGCTGAAAGATATTTTGCAAATCATTTTTAGTTGTACGGATGAAAAATAATTTTCGACTTGCTTTAATAAAAGTTAATATATTTCAAGTCAAATGTGTTGGTATCTCATGTGAGTCTAGGGAATTAGAGTGGCATGAGAGAGAAACTAGCCAAATTGATTGGAAGATGGCAGAGCATCAATGGATGGAGTTTCTGAAGAAATGAGGAAGGTGCAGGATAAATACATACATACCAAAAAAGAAATATTCTGCTTGCTGATATATCCTGTTGCTGTATTGCAGATCTAAATAAAAATAAAATAAATTCAAATGGTAAAATATCACATCTGTGACTGACAAGGGACGTCAAAGCTAATGCAAAAGCAAAAGAGAGGGTATAGTTTGCTTCATTCAAACCTGGGATAGCAACCACAAGCTGGGTTTGACAAGTAATGCAAATAGTTTACCCCTCTTTCAAAGAGACTTTACAAGAGTTGTACATTTCTCCTGTGGGTAATATAATTTGGGAGTCCACAGCTTTTACATTTGCTGGCTTGCCTCTCTTTGGCAAGAGATGCATCTGTCTGCCAGTTCTGCTGAAGTTCAAGGCATATCCTGCAATGGTGCAACTCAGCACATTGGCTGATGTATTTTGCACTTAAACAGATTAACCATTTAAACCCACATGTTTCAAGTAAAGGTGATGAAAGAATAAATGTTGCAAAGTCACATTGACACTCCAACATGCATGACGGCATTGAGATCAGCTTGACCCTCAACATATATTTCACTGTAGCCCAGCAGCAAACTGTTCAAATTTCAAATTATATTTTACTCCCATTATCTTATACACGTATTATCTTTGTCATCAGGTTCGATAGATTGAATAATAAATTGTCAACAAGATTAATCAATTTGTTAAAATAAGGTTTTCATTTGCAAAATAAGATGTAGATACAATTTCAGCTGCAGAACCTAAATAATGATCTAACTAGAAATCTGCGATAAAGCACAGTAAAATAGGCTGTGGTAATGTGAATGGATTATCAAGTTAATTTTGCTTGTGTGTTTCAGTGATTTACTAAAGGTACAGAAATTTATAAATAGAATTGGTTAATACTCAACCTTTTATGTTAAGAAAAATAATGGAATGAGTAATGATAATATCTAACAGGGAGGTGGCAAGAGTTGAAACTCTTTCATTTATAGCATTGTTTCAGTGTATTGCCAATGACCCATTAAATTCCTGTTCTATAAGAGCTCTTGGTTAAAACAAAATAAAACAGTCCTCTAATGGGTTATTCGTGTAGTTTAGTTACTGCTGTGAAAATGTCATCTGCACACAGTGAAGGAAGTTATGTCCTGCCAAGTACATCCTATGCAGTGCCAGCAGGATTGATTCCAGTACTATTCTGGAGAAGGACCTCTGACAGCAAGTGAATAGCAAATGTGACCCAGAACACAAAAGTAAATGGAAACTCATAGAACAAGCAAAGGTTTTACACAATTGACAGAATGATAAATCTGATTCTACAATTGCAATAAAGAATTTAGTTTTTGTGTGTTGGACACATGCATGTTTCCCGCTGTCAGCATGAAACTTGTTTATCTTTAGTACAACAGGGTTAGAAATTAAACACATCCCTTCACTTTGTTGTAACTCAAACTCATTTCTGTTGTGTAAGCTTTCAAAAACATTTGTGTCAATGTGACATTTTCCTCACTGTCCCATGGATGGATGATATGGATGCACCATCAATAGACTGGAAATTGAGTAAAACTGATAGGCTTTTATTCACAATAGAATGGAGGCAGGTCCATGCTGGTCAACTGTCCTGAACTGGGAAGGGGGTTGTGGAACAGTCACCTTTATCAGGAGTCTTTGGGAGGGGCCACAGGTACAATTAGCCAAAGGGTTTTACCACACAGTTAAATATACAATCAGTTGTTTACCACATTCATCCCTTATTTTTAAAAAAGAGTCTGGCAAGGTGAAGTGCATCAGATGTTATCATGAATTAAGTCTTTCGGGAGGTCTTACCTGCCACTGCGACCATCGTAATGCTGGCTGCAGCTGAGTCAGTGCTACCAAACTGGACAGTCTGGGGCACCTGTATGCAGTTCTCAGAGTCAGTTTGATGGATGTGTGGCGATGAGTCTGGCATGGAGAATTTATGACTCAGTGGCCTAACTGCAAGGGAATGGCACTGCAGGTGGATGAGGCTCTCCGTGCTCCCACTATCAAACAAGCAGCTCGTCATGTAGCTGTTTACCTGGATGTCTATTATTGATCTGGCGAGATGGTGAGAACTACCTTGGTCCAGCGTGATGGAGGCTAGTGTCAGGTCACTGTGTGTAGTTGCGGTGGAGAGCTTGTGCGTTCTGTTGCAAGATGGCAGCATCCAAGGTGAAGGCGCTGCAAGGCCATGATTATAGTTACTGTTTGATTAGACTTGGCTGCCAGCAGGGGGATGACACAGAGTATGCTGTATCTGTAATAGAGGCTGCAGCCTCATGGCCTCCCTCATGGTACTGTTTATAACAACTTTAAATAAAGAAACTTTTCCTTCATCCATGTGTTGCCTAAGAACTCACACATGCAAATACAAGATGAAACATGGTGTCAGAAGTGTGATGAGAGAAATTAAAAGGAAATACTTTAAAAGGTAAAATCTAAAGTCAGCAATTGATCAGAGGAGAGAAGATAGCAAAGTGAAAAATTAAAGAATTTCATCCACCAGCAAAACTTCAGGTGACAGGTAATGTGGCTGAAAATTGGAACAGATTTAAACAGCATATTGGATTGTATTTAGTGGCATTTGGAGCTGGCAAGAAAAGTGATAAAGTGGAAGTGTCGTTTGTTTTTTAATGTCGTGGGTGATGAAGCCCTGGACATGTATAATAACTTCACATTTGCTGCTGAAGGAGACAAAATGAAATTGGAAAAAAAATAATGGAACAGGTTGAGACATAACTGCATACCTAAATGTAACATGACATTTGAGAGGCACAGATTTTTCACGTGTACAGAAAAAGTATTGATCAGTATGTAACTGAATTGAGAAACAGAACCAAAACGTGTGAATTTGGTGGACTGACTGACTCGCTGAAAAAAGACAGACTTGTGTGTGGTATTCCAGATAATAGTCTAAGGGAAAGACTGCTAAGAGAGAAAAATTTGGACCTGGAAAAAGCCATAGCATGCTGTAGGGCCGCAGAAAACGTAAAAACACAGGTAAAAGAGCTGTTCAGTGAAACTAGCTGTAACGTGGATGCAGTGAGCAAAAACGGACATAAACTGGTTTACAAAAAGCACGAAAAAGTGGAAAGAGAGGCGTGGCCAGCGAACAAAAATGAAAGGGACAATCGAAAGCCATGTTATCAATGTGATGCACAACACCTACCAAAAAAACATCCAGCATATGGTAAAAAAATGCTATATGTGCAACAAAAGCAACCATTATGCCCATTGCTATAGGAACCAAGTGCAACAAAGCAAGGTTCATGCGGTAGATGAAAGGGAGATAGAGGAATTTTATGTAAATGTTGTGACTGAAAACAAGAAAGAATACAGGGACTGGATGTTGAGATTAAAAGTGAATGACATATACATTTCAGTTAAATTGGATACTGGAGCACAAATTAATGTAATATCAGAGACGATTTTAAGAAGATTAGACCAAATTCAAAGATGTAGGGAACAAAAGTGAAGGTGACAGGATATATTTAGGTACCAACATACCAGTGCAAGGAGAATGCATGGTCAAAGTGAAACACAAGGACAAAGAGCACATGCTAGCATTCATCGTGGTACCAAAGGATATAAAGGCCTTACTAGGTTTAACAGCCTGTGAGAAATTGAACCTGGTAAAAAGAGTCCTCATGGTTGAAAGTGAAGGAGAGACAGTCTATGATGAACTCATGAAAGAGTAGAATGACCTATTTCAGGGTCAAGGCTTCCTTCCAGGAGAACACACAGAGTGGATAAACGCGTGCCACCAATAATACATCCATGCAGAAAAGTTCTATTTGTGCATCAAAAGCAACTAAAAGCAGAGTTAGACGGGATGGAAAGCCTGAACGTGATTTAGAAGATAGATGAGCCAATGGAATGGGTGGGTTCACTCATTATTGTGGACAAAAAGAATGGAAAGCATAGAATTTGCCTGGATCCAGGAAATCTAAACAGAGCTATAAGAAGAGGACACTTTAAGCTTCTGACACATGAAAAAAATCATGTCGCAGTTTGCAAATGCGAAGTTTTTCAGCAAGTTAGATTCATCATCAGGATTTTGGCAGTTGAAAATGGATGAAGCATTTTCAAGACTGTACACAATACTCCATTTGGCAGATACAGATTCCTAAGGTCACCATTCGGAATTGCCTCAGCTCCTGAAGTGTATCACAAATCTATCCATATGGCCTATGAGCACCTGGACGGAGTTGTTACTTCAATGGATGACTGCATAGTATGGGGAACTACGAGAATTGAGCATGATGAAAGACTAAGGAAAGTGCTGGAAGCAACAAGGAAAGCAAACCTGAAGCTGAATAGAGAGAAATGCCAGCTTGGGGTGATAGAACTAACATTTGGAGGAGATAATATTGGCAGTGAGGGCATCAGACCAGATCCCAGAAAGGTGTCCACCTTTGGGAACCTGCCAAGGCCACAATACAAAAAGGACATACAGAGGTTTAATGGAAAGATCAACTATATAGGTGTAGTGCGTGTCGAAAGAACCAAAGACTTGTTGATCCAAACCAAGGCTTTTATTAACTAAAAGACTGGAGCATATCACAAGTAGGTCGACCAGTCCAGAATGACATGGTCTGGCTAGGAGCAATCCTTTAAGACCTGCCAGTAGGTGTGGCTACACTCTCAGCCAATCACAGTCATCCTACACTACCATCTGTACATAAGTACATATACACATTGGTGATAGAATCTGTACTATCACAATAGGTAAATGCATATACAACCTCTCAGAAAAGATGGCTCCTTTGAGGAGACGAACAGAAAAGAACATTGAATGGAAGTGGAATCATGACCATGAAAAGTAATGGAGGGAACTAAAGAAACTACTCACAGAGGAACCAGTTCTGAGGTTTCACAACCCAGCGAGATCCATGAATATATCATCAGACGCATCACATAATGGGCTCAGTGCAGTTCTTCTGCCAAAATATGATGACTGACAACCCATCATGCTCAATGACAGATGTAGAGATGTGATTTGCTCAAATTGAAAAGGAGCTGGCCAGCATCACATACACCTGTGAAAGATTTCATCAGTTTGTGTTAGGACAGGCAAATAGTGTAGAGACTGACCATAAGCCCTTGATTGCATTGTTCCAAGAGCCATTAAATGAATGTCCACTTAGAATACAAAGAATGATCATCAGGCTGCAACGCTATACACTGAATATGGCATACACTCCAGGTAAGCTAATGTACACAGCAGACATGTTGTCTAGAGCTGTTGACATGAGAGAGTCGCAGATACCAAAATGGATGAAGACATGAATGCCTTTGTGGACATGATCGCAAGTGCCCTGCCCATATCAAATGCAAACATGAAGCTCATAAAGTCAGAGACAAACAAAGATGAAACACTAGACAACTAAGGAAAAACATCTTGGATGAATGGTTCAACATGAACTGCTCACCTGACATTTCAGAGAACTGGAACTGTAGGGAGGAGCTATCAGTGGTTGAAGACATAATCTGCAAAGGAAGCAAAATCCTTATCTCAAAGAGTCTGAGAAAAGAGATGCTAAAAAAGGATCCATGGAGGACATCTCGGAATCAAAAAGTGAACGAAAAGAGCACGAGTGGTGATGCACTGGCCAAGAATCAACAATGATATAACAAATGAAGTCTCAAACTGTACATTATGGCAGAAATATCAAGCAAGCAATCCTGCAGAACCACTAAAGCCACACCCAACATCATACAGACCTAACCAGAAGGTAGGTACTGACATATTTGAATGTCAAGGGAAGGACTATCTTGTAGTCACAGACTATTACTCCCTGAATCCAGAGGTATGTAGACTGAACACGACCACTGCAGATGCTGTAATAACAGGTATGAAAACCATATTCTCCAGACATGGCATGGCAAGTGAGGTCTTCACAGACAATGGACCCCAGTTTTGCAATTTAAGTTCTGACAGTTTACAAAAGAGTGGGACTTTGTACACACCACATCAAGTCCTCATTTTCCACATTCCAATGGTCTAGTGTAAAAATCAGTACAGACAGTGAAAAGACTGATGAACAAGGCAAAAGACAGTGTAACAGACTAGAGCATGCTAGAATACCACACAATGCCGCTCGAGTGTGGTATGTCAC
Organism: Narcine bancroftii; assembly: GCF_036971445.1. Classification (NCBI taxonomy): domain Eukaryota; kingdom Metazoa; phylum Chordata; class Chondrichthyes; order Torpediniformes; family Narcinidae; genus Narcine; species Narcine bancroftii. The sequence continues at coordinate 37,116,118 of NC_091473.1, forward strand.
CAGCACAACTCTTTATCTGATATAGGCTAAAATCAACCCTACCCATTCAGGAGAACCTCCTAAAAACAAAAGAGGGGGGAAAAGGTAAGGAATTTCAAAGAACAACAGAAAGCAAATCAAAAGTATTGCTTTGACAGAGGAACAAAAAACTGATGACCAAGTAAGGCTAAAAGACTTAGGTAATGTACACAATTTGTAAACAATCTTATGGACTCAGAAGGGAACTGTCCTTAGTGAAGTCCAACCAAGTTCATACACCATTCAGACAGATGAAGGTGCTCTTCTGCGAAAAAATGATCGAGATCTTCAAATGAGCCCAGCCACAGTAGAAGGAAAGATGGATACTGTTGAACAACCTGAACGCACATCTGAGAAGACATCATCTCAAGCAACAACTCAGAGTCAAGGACAATCAATCAGGAGATCGTCAAAACACATGAATCCTCCTAAGAGACTCATAGAGCAAATTTAAAGACTCCTGCTATAGAATTAAGTAGTGCTATCTTATGCACTCATCAAATTTGGAAGGTAAAGTCAAAATGCAAAGTAATTCATACGAAAATAGTTTATAAAAAGATGTCACGTCTCTTCAAGCTAAACAGAGGTATGGTTGATACTCTTTTTCATTTGAAGCCTTCCTATAAGGGTTTAATAGGTAATATTTACAATAATATATTAAAATTGCAATCAATCTCTAATGATAAAATTAGAGGAGCTTAGGAATTGGAACTTCAGTCACTTCTCCCAGAGGAACTTTGGGAAAAGAGTTTTGGAATGGTTAATACCTCTTCATTATGTGCTCAACATGCATTCAATCAGTTTAAAGTGGTACATCAGATTCATATGTCAAAAGATAAATTGGCCCCTTATCTTTCCTAATGTTAATCTTATGTGTGATCGATGTAAATCACAAGTGGTCACACTAACACATATGTTATTGTCTTGCTCTGTATTGGAGAAGTATTGAACAGATATTTTCAAGACTTGTTCAATTATACTGAGTATTAGATTGCAACCTAATATGTTGACTGCTATTTTTGGAATTATCATTCCAGACGCGGGTTGAATTCCCACTTCTGCACATCACATCATAGCCTTTACCGCTCTATAGGCCAGAAGAGCCATTTTATTTAAATAAAAATATTTTAATTTACCTGTTTCGATGCAATGGCTCACTCAAGTTATATCATGTTTAAGTTTAGAAAAAAATAGAGGTTGCTTTTTTGAGGAGACTTGGCATCCTTTTCTTATTTATTTTAAATTTTAAAATTTATTTTCCTCAATTTTTTTGCCGGTTGCTTGAGGTTGCTGGTTATTTGAATTCTAGATACCAGGGGTTTTACTGTAGAATTGTTTCTAACAGGTTACTGCTAAATACACCAAGTATGACAAATACACTAGGTAGGGTTGCTCTGTTAGCATCTATAAAAAGGGGTTACTTTGAATGGATTCTTTAAGACTTATTTAGTTCAAAGGGGTGATATACTTCAGTATTATAAATATTTTTCTTCTTGATTATAATTATTACATAAGCTTAATAGTTGAAGTTGTAAAGACACATTCACAAGCATGTCCAATTCTTTTTATTCCACACAATGACAATTTAATGGGAACAAAGATGGATTTTAATATTGAGTTCTTTTTTCTTTCTTCTGCTTAACTGCATTCCAAGAAAATGCCATTTATTTTTACATGAATTCATTAAAATGTTATCAGGCATTAACTGGTCCACATTATTTCTTATTTGCAATGAATAACAGTGTTGGAGCCAACTATTCTGCAAGTCCTTGTACTTCCAGGCACCAGATTAAACCCCATACTTGGGATGGAAATTGATGAAGTTCATGACAACTGCAAAGCTTTGAAAAGATGGTATTTTACTTATAACAACATTTATTTCATGGATAACATGGGATGTCAACTTGTTTTTTTTTTAATGAAAGTTCTTGATATTTTAATGAACAGAGACAACTTGTAAAATGCATTTTGTATCTGAATTCTACAGTAACTTTTTAAAGAAACAAGCTTTGCACTATTTACAATCTCCACGCTGAAATTCTTTGATTGAAATTTTAGCACATGAAGGAATCAATGTGGTTTTCTCCAGCATGACTTGAAGAGAATGAAACATCTTTTAAAGCTCTTTCCTGGTGCAGTCCTTGATCGACAAATAATATTTAGGCTCTTTTATTATGGGCTGCTCTTCCAGAATGTTTAATCCCCTCCACACAGCACACCTTATTTTCAACCATTATTCTTCACTATTAATCACTTACCATATTTTGGAGCAGGCATTTGATGAGCAACATGTTCACAAGACCTAGCAATTAAAACTGCTGGAGATGGAGAGAACCTAAGCTATGTTGAATTGGAGTTGCTTTGTGGGGTTGTTACTTCTTTGCTCAAGTTGCGGCCTAGTCATATCTGATTTCAAATTCGGTCCAAATTTATTCTCTCCCACCACTTTGCATCCTTTGCCTTGTCTCCTTTGCACACAGGCATTCCTAAGCTGCTAAGAAATTCAGATCACATCACACAGATGAAATAGTTTCAATCATCAAGGAAACTATTTTACTATATTAAATATACTGCAAATTATTTTCCCGGAAATTGAAATAATTATATGAGTACTCTGCAGTCTAATCAACTTGTGTTAAAAACAATTTTGACAAATTTGATTTGACATAAATAAACAATGGTACTACAGAGAATAAGCATGTTCTTCATAAAATACTGAGATTTTAAGAGCAGGACCAGAAGATTGTTCACAGCAAAACCGGAAAAGGTTTTTTTGGAGGTCACCGAAGAGAACATTAAAATAATGAAACTGGAGTCTTACCCTTCTGCAGTAATGGGGGGATCTCAGATGAGTTGTGAGATTGATACCTATTATTTCCAATTTCCACTCAGCCCTATCCAGATTCAAATTAGGGAAAATAGACTGAAAATTACCAATTAATGGGTCGAGAAAGATTATGTGGAGACAATGTGGGCATCATCAGAATACTTCTGAAAATTGAACAAAGGCCTGTAGCAAAGGTGTAGCAAATAGTTAAGAGAACCAAATATCCCTCTTTGGGGATTCTGGAGGTGTTCATCTGGGAAAGGTAAAAAATCCTTTGCTGGAGTTACTCAGATCATTTTTTAAAGTGCAAAATGGGAACCACATGAGTGCAATCCCATCAATCAGAAAATAGTGGGGAAAGTCTTTCAAGGAGATAGCATTTCAGTTTAAGTGAACAGTGCAGAGAGATTGAGAAGGACAAGAAAGAACCACTAATCATAGTCCTAGGGAATGCTATTTTTGACTTTGATTAAGACCACTTTATGTAACTGAAGTTAGAAAAGATTGGTTCAAGAGGAGTTATGGCCAAAATAGGGAAGGCCTGGAGCATTAGAGAAAGAGAGGATATTGGATAGATATATACACAATTATGAGGGGTACAGCTAGGGTAAATGCAAGTAGTTTTTTCCACTGAGGTTGGGTGAGGCAAGAACTCTGGGACATGGGTTTAAGGGAACCATGAGGAAGAACTTTTTTACTCAGTATGGTGAGAGTGTGGAATGAGATGCCCACTCAAGTGGTAGATGTGGATTAAATTTTAACATTTAGGAGAAATTTGGACATGGATAAGAGGGGTATGGAAGGCTGTGTTTAGGTGCAGGTAGATGGGTCTAGGTGGAAAAATAGTTTGGCATGGACTTGATGGGATGAAGGGTCTATTTATTTGTGATAGTGCTCTATGGATTAAAAAAAATTCACAGGCATTCAGTAGAAAAGATGTTGGAGGGTTCATATTGGACTTTTGAAGAGAAAATAAAAATGGTCATTCATAAATGGAAAGGATAATGCCCAAGAGCAGGGCACCAGCGGAGTTGGCAATTGATATGGGACCAAAGTAAATCTGGTTTGGTGTTCATTGGGAGGAGTATCTATGGGCCAGGATGTGGGTCAATTGTCCAAATGAGACCGGAGAGAGAAAAATAAAAAAAAAACATTTGGTGAAGAGAGTGAAGAGTGGAGTGAATGAAGTACTGAATCATAGTTCAGAAGAAGAAGGAAACAACATACTGAAAATAGTTCTGCAGGTGGTTTCAAAATCATCATTATTTGCATAATATCATTTAAGGAACCAGTTGGACATTGTTAAGTCAAGTTCAAGTTTATTGTCACATGTACCAAGATGCAGTGAAAGAGGCTGATGGTCAGAATACACTATAGTACAGTATAGTAAGAAGAAATACAGTGCAGCCTCAATATAACCTAGATGTCAATGGACAATATTAATGTGCAACTTCATTGCTAGCCAGTTCTAATCTACCCATTTCACAAGTGAAACCAAAATTTATCTTTTCATTTTGGGTGGCATGATAATATGCGTGGTACATCAAAAACATGATAAATTAAAAGGTATTGAATCGAAGTTTCACTTTATGAAGTAATCCCATTTTTTGTTCCCAGTAACGTTCTGCCATGCAGGGTAGGTTTTGCTGTGGAGTGGATTTGATATGATCAAGCCAGGTCCAGCAATTTTTACACTGAAATCTGTTCAGAAATTTGTATCTCTGTGCCTTGGCCATAACATGGCCACTTATTGGATTCAGTATCTGATGGAAAGTGAAAAATCAGGTCATTGATAACTAATATCATATTAACTCAAATTAATCATAATAATTGTCTTTTTTGTGATGAGGGAAGTGAACGTTTGGTTATTTGTTCTATAAGACCACAATGATTTGAATTCTTGCTTCTAGAATTCATAGGATCACAGCTTTTTAGGTGTGGTTATGATAGATTGCCATTATGAAATTGCAGTACAATTCTTTCTCTGGGTATCCATTGTGCATTTCAACTTCCTGCTTTCATCTTAAATAGACGATTCAAATGTAATAGATTCTGCTTAAAACCAATCACATATCAATTTATAATTAATTCATTTCTGTTTCTGATCATTTTTTAATTTTTTTTTTCACACTATGAACCATACTAACCAAAATACACACAAACATTGTTTCTGATCATTTAATGGCAGTATAAACAGGGGAAGAAAAAGTGCACTTTATGTTTATAACGACTGATAAGATATTGAGCACTGACCTACATGAAGAGTTGTGTATGCTTCAGCATCAGCTGGGCATTAAAGGGACTTGAATCCCTTCCAGTCATGGTACAATTTTATGTTTGTATGTTATGCCTTCAAATTAAATTTAGTGCACTCTAGGCAACCATGTATAAGTGCTTTGCATGCTGGGCTCCAGTAAAAAAATAAAGCAAATGTCTTCCACCCTTGTGGACCACAGACTACAATATGATGCAGATATCCACAGTTTATGGTTTATGCCTGAAAGGAGTCTGATGTGCATAAAATTCATGGGTACAATGATTCTGTCACTGAAGTTATGGGACAAGATTTAATTTTTCTTGATATGGATGCTTTTAAAGAAATATAGTTGCTGTCCTTGTTCCTTGTTGTTGTGCAAATAGAAAATCGCCCCATGAAACACTCTGCATGTGATCCTAATGAAATCCCTTCTCCTCCTTCTCTATCTTCTAGCAACTTGTTCAAATCTGCCTGCTCGCTCCTCATTCTCTGTCTTTCCATTCTCCAGTGGAAATTTCAGAGGTAAACATTTGGAACTTTCTTGCCCACAGGCTTGCTTTCAGTTCTGGAAAATTCCTTAAAATGCATCCATAGCCAAAAGCAAAAGATTATTCATCACTTGGCCCTTTGAAGTTTTCTAGCTTCAGAGAATCTTACAATTACAAAATAAAAATTGTATTGATGGAAAAATTAAAACAACAGAAATCAGCGCATCTAACCTGCTTGTCGTTTATTATCTTTTACATGGGTCAATAAGAAATAGATCAAACATCAAACTTATCTTACATGCTGATTGATACCATGATCAAGGGGGATTAAGGTTGCATTCACCAGCATAGGTCACAGTATAGTGGTCAATGCAGTTTGCCATATTTATGTGAATCCCTCTCCATATGAAAGCAATTCAGCTCAGTGCCCAAGCAACAGCCAGCAGGGAGCCTGAGCATATGTCTTTTACCCTGGAGATGCTGTACACTGGAACTGCTACCACTTAATCCCTTACTTCCATTCCTTTACAGTGCATTTGTATGATACCTGGCTCTATTGGTCTTTCTTTTTTTTTGTTCATTTGTCCAGTTTCTTCACATTTGTTCATCGTTTCTGTCCTTGATGCTCTTTTCTTTTCCTCTCTCCTCTCTAATTTGCAATATCCAAAAGACCAGAAACCAGCCATATATTTTTCTTTGGACCCCTCACAGCAGCTCTTCAGGATTTGGATGGGTCTGATGGTAAATCTTTTCAGTGATAAGTGGCAGAGGACATCTCTTTAGTTACCACATTATAGTTTCTCTGTAGTAACTACAGATCATTCTCTTTACAAATATGGTTAGTAATCTGTGACTGAAATTTTGCACTGCTGAGTTTTAAAACAATAAAGTGGTGTCGCAGGTGTGGTGGAACCACTGTCTAGCTTTTAGCACTGTCTGTATGAGCTGTGATTCCTCCCCTCAGAAATCCCCTTAAAGGTTTTTAGGCTCAAACCCCTCCCTCAGTGCCTGCCTTGGAACCAGGCCAGCAACATGTGAGATGTGTTGATGTCTTAAGGTGATTAAAGCGTATTAATCACAGTTCTCAGTCTCATGTGGTTGATTGATAGTGTTACAGCAGGCAGTAGTGTTGTGCACGGCCGCAGGAACCTGGGACTGAGCTTGGTCTCAAGTGCATATTCTTCCTCTTGATTTCCTTGAAATGCTTTTGCTTCCTCTTTCATCTCAAAGATGTGCTGTTGGATATATTGCCTCCAGTATAGATAAGTGGCAAGAGGAGAAGTGGTGGGTATAGTGCTAGAGTGCTACCACCTGAGGAGTTGGAGATGGAGTGTGTAGCATCCGGGGAATGTTGCATCTTGGGAATGCTGTTACATCTTGGATAGATCCAAGATGGATGCTTCCACATGAGGTTTGGTCTGTGTGTGTTCTGTACTTAGGGTTGTTTGCTTAGTTAATAAATCTAGTTGTTTAAAAAGAACCCAAATTTCTTTATTGTTATAAAAGAATCATCACATGGTACCAGGAGTGGAAGAAACATCCAAGTTCTGCTGTGCACAGGAGTGAAAGAAAAAAACCACAGTGTACATAGTGTGTAACTGTTGATATCAACAGTGAAAATATAGAGAGTTCAAAAAATCCTAATGCTGTAAAGTGGACTGGAAATGTCAACCATGAGTTGGCTGTGTAAACAATGTTTTATGCTGTACCTACAAGCCATTAATAGTGATAATCAAGAAAAATCTCAGTGAAATATCACTGCAAATCCAAAGACTGATGATGATGCTACAACTTTATGACTTTGAATTGGTGTACACACCAGGGAAACCTTTTGTGTTGGCTGATGCATTATCCAGGGCAACAACACAGAGTGAAGCATTCAATGAGAGTTTGATAGAAACAGATGTGAATCTCCATGTGAATCTGATCACTGAATCTCTTCCCGTATCTGACATGAAATCCAAGCAAATCACAGATGAAAAGGACACAGTTCTACAGAAGGTCATCAAGAATCTGAATGAAGGATGGGCTAGAGGTGAATGTCATCAGAGCTGAGCTGAGTGTTGTCAATGGGCTTCTACTCAGACAGAGTAGAATTGTCATTCCCCAATCACTGCAACAAAATACTGAAAAGGATGCATGAAGGGCACCTTGGAATTGAAAAATGCAAGAGGAAGACCAGAACTGCTGTTATTTGGCCAGGGATAAACAGCGACATTGACAGGATGGTTTCAAGCTGTGAGGCCCATTTGAAATATTATATAATGCAGCCAAAGGAATCCATGATAATAACTGACTTATCAGCAGAACCATGCCAGAAAGTTGGGACTGATCTGTTCCACATGGATGGAAAGAATTACTTGATGGTTATTGATTATCTATCAAACTATTCAGAGATTGTGCTGCTTGTGTGATCCAATATATGAAATCAATCTTTGCAAGACATAGAATTCCTCATATAGTCTACAGTGACAGTGGATCATGCAACAGTCGTAGAGAATTCCAGAAGAATATGATTTCTGACATGTGACTTCAAGTCCTCTGCATCCACAACCAAATGGTAAAGTAGGGAAAGAAGTTCACATAGTTAACCAGTTGCTTAAGAAAGCACTAGACAGTGGCTCAGATCTTTATCTCACCCTATTGAGTTACAGAGCTTTGCCACTTGAACATGGCACATCACCCGCTGAGCTACTGATGGATTGTAGACTATGCATGGCACTTCCCTACTTTACAGACCCAAACAAGAACCAAGATGTTGATAGGAAACAAAAACAACTGCAAGGGAGACAAAAGACAAACTATGACAAGGCAGCAAGAAGCTTAGGGCCACTGGCACACATGACACAGTCAGAACAGAGGAGGGTCAAATAGTGAGGAGGAATCAAATGAGCCTGCTGAAAACACCAGAGATACTGCAGGAACAGATAAATGCAGGGGATTCAGCCTCCACAGAAAGAGAGGAAACACCACCCACACTAGACAGTAGTGGACCAGCAGAGCCGACACAAGCACCTGTGTTAAGAAGATCCACACGAGTTGTCAAAGCATCTGACAGATTGAATCTATAAAAGAAAAAGAACTGCACAATTAAAGATTTGTGCTGCTAATGTTCATGTTACATTTGTGTTGAACTTTAAATTGAAAGAATATTGTATTAATGTGTCATGTTTGATCAAAAATCTCAAGGAAAGGGGATGTAATGATAGAGTGTTACCACCAGGAGGAGTTGGAGATGGAGTGTGTTGCATCTTGGGTAGATCCAAGATGGATGCCTCCACGTGAGTTTGGTCTGTGTGTGTGTTCTGTTCTTAGGGCTGTTTGCTTAGTTAATAAATCTAGTTCTTTAAAAAGAACCTAAGTTTCTTTATTGTATAAAAGAAACATCACAGTGGGGAGTTTAAGACTATTTGAGAGAGACTAGGTTACAGGAAGATAAGTGAGGCAATGGGAATGATGTGAATGTTCTACGAGTCAGCATTTAGTTGATAGGTTGAATGGCCTCTGTATATCATGAAAAAATCTGAGAGCTTTTGGTTCAATCTTCACTGTTTTGGAAAAGAGATGCGACATGGTAAGGCATTGATTTTTTAAAAATCAGTTGTATATTATATAAATCGTGCACACTTATGCCTTGTCACCAAAACTATAAATGGAATCAGAATATTTTTTACTTAATTATTGTCACCTGATATGGAATCTGTTTACTGGTACATTTACCTTGTATATTTTCTGGAATTACATGCAGACTAAAACAAAACAATACTTGGAACAAAACTTTTCAACTCTGAATTGGCCCCTTTTAAGAGGGCTTGCATGCTTTTCTTAGATATCACATTCAGTACCAAAAACACTGCTTTATCCAGTAATTACTCCATAAACCCCAAGAGAGACAATTGTTTTAAACAGCACTCTGAAAAAGTGGTGAATGATTTCTGGAGAAATGTCAAACCAAGCTAATAAGTGATGTGAGGCAAAATGAAACTTGGGGAAAAAAATTCTATTTGTAAATCAATGTGATTTGAATCTTGCAACACAGAAGAATACTTTAATGAAATGTTCAACAGATACAGGTCTAGAGAAATTAAAAATTATCCAATACCAGCCAAATGTAATTTTAATTGGGGACTAATCTCAGGGATTTAAGTGATAAATGTCTCTCGTGAATTAAATAACTTGCATTTCCACCGCCAAAAGCATTAGTTAGAATTACAGTTAGTTATTTTTAAATCCGTTTTGTTCAATTAAGTTAGCATTGAGCTGACTCTTCCATGCTGGCACTCTGACCTCATGCTCTGCCACTGGGCTCAGCATTGAGCCCAGCAGTGAAGTATTAACATGCTGTGCAGAGTGCCAGATGAATTTGAATAGGTTCTCTGATCTTGTTGAAAAATAAGTGCAAACAAGTGGTTTGTTTATTTGTCTTCTTAATATTTTGATTTAGTATCTTGAACCTGAAGAAGTTTTAAATTAAATCTGTTATTACTGAATAATTTGCAATTTTGAAATCATTCAAAATCATTTGATATTTTTTAAATGGTGATGATTATCAGAGAATTTTTAAAAAAAATCTTGAATAGTTCAAAAGCAGCAGCCACCCAAAAGGTTAAGGGGACAGTCCTGGCTGGTTGGCCCTAACCCTAACCCTAATGTGCCACCAACAACTTAGTTATCATTAGCGGTGTCCTGCAGTATACCAGATGACACTCAGTTAAGGAAAATCAGTTTGGTTAGTATTCCATATCAGAAGAAATTAGTGCAGCTGGACAGGCACCTCTGCTCTGAGTTTGTGTAGTCAGTTTGGACACAGCATCATCCACCAAATTCTTTTACAGATCCACATTTTGAAGAAGTTGAAATTAGTGATGGGTCCAAATGAAATATTGAGAGCTATGACTCACTTTGTTATGGTAGTTTTAAAATTAGTGAATAGTTTAAAAAAAAACAGGAAAGGATCACTTCATTTCTGCATCTCATAATTCCTGTAAATGCTGTAATGGCATCAATTTTAGGCCTCGTAGCGTTCATTTGACAAGAATAAATGGCAAGTGTTGGTGTAATGGTGTTCACTTCCAGAGGTTAACGATTTCTGCCGCAAGGCCAAATGAAAAATTATAACTGGATGGTTTTTGAAACAGGTGTCTTTTGTAAAGATGAGGGATTTCTTGCCTATTTAGGATTTTCCATCAAATACTTGAGCCCAGTGGCAGAGCATGAGGTCAGAGTGCCAGCATGGAAGAGTCAGCTCTGTGCTAACTTAATTGAACAAAACGGATTTAAAAATAACTAACTGTAATTCTAACTAATGCTTTTGGCGATGGACATGCAAGTTATTTAGTTCACGAGAGACATTTATCACTTAAATCCCTGAGATTAGTCCCCAATTAAAATTACATTTGGCTGGTATTGGATAATTTTTAATTTCTCTAGACCTCTATCTGTTAAACATTTCATTAAAGTATTCTTCTGTGTTGCAAGATTCAAATCACATTGATCTACAAATAGCATTATCATTATCCCACTGCTGCTTTGCTGGTCTCCTCTCCTTATCCTTTGGCTCTCTTTTTAAGCGACAAACAGTGAAACAACTTGCATAATATTCATGTGCATGCAATAGAAACATGATGGGCCTGGATCCTTCAGTAATAAAAGTTTGAGGCCAACCTCAAATTTGTCACTGTCTTTAAACATAAAACAATTTTTTTTTTTTTTTTGCTTTTTGAGTCAATTTGAATCTTTAATAAGTTTATGGTGGTATAATTTTGTTGATTTAACCATATAACCATATAACCACTTACAGCACAGAACAGGCCAGTTCGGCCCTACTAGTCCATGCCGTAGCAAATCCCCACCCTCCTAGTCCCACTGACCAGCACCCGGTCCATACCCCTCTAGTCCCCTCCTATCCATGTAACGATCCAGTCTTTCCTTAAATGTAACCAATGATCCCGCCTCGACCACGTCTGCCGGAAGCTCATTCCACATCCCCACCACCCTCTGCGTAAAGAAATTTCCCCTCATGTTCCCCTTATAATTTTCCCCCTTCAATCTTAAACCATGTCCTCTAGTTTGAATCTCCCCCACTCTTAATTGAAAAAGCCTATCCACATTTACTCTGTCTGTCCCATTTAAAATCTTAAACACCTCTATCAAGTCCCCACTCAATCTTCTACGCACCAGAGAAAAAAGCCCCAGTCTGCACAACCTTTCCCTGTAACTCAGACCCTGAAATCCTGTCAACATTCTCGTGAACCTTCTCTGCACTCTCTCTATTTTGTTTATATCTTTCCTATAATTTGGTGACCAAAACTTTACACAGTACTCCAAATTTGGCCTCACCAAATTTACACATTCTGATATACTTGAGTTGACATCAGTCAAGCTGAAAATGGTGATCATACCAAAACTGACCATTGGTCAAATTTATTCTTCAAAATATTTTAAAACAATTATCATTTGAATTCTGAGAATAATGCATGAAAACAATTAACCACATTTAAGTTTTATTCATCTCTACTGGGAGTCTATCATCAAGAACTTTTTGGAAGCAAGCAAAAATCTACATCTGTTTCATTTGAACAGATCGAGTGGTCTCGTGAACAGAATCAGATTGTCAGGACAATATCAAATGTAACTGTTAATTACATTAAATAAAAGGCACAGAAAGAGGCTTTTCTGATAACTGTCTTCAGCTGATAAGAGGTATTCTGTCTAATCACTCATTCTTGTTCTTGGTCTATAATCTTTTATTGTGTGGCATACAAATTATTCATGCAGGTTCTCGCTGGATGCAATAAAGACTTAAAGTTGCCAATGACTGCTTAGAATTTCAGACCTTCCACCAGCTTTAAATCTATGTTTCCCTTGACTCTGAGCCACTTGCTTAGGGAAAAATGTACTTCCTATCCATGTACTTCCTATGAATGAATACATTGCAATTAAATTTCCCCTAAACTCTAAGGAAACTAACCATTAAAATTCTTTATCAAAATTCTCCAGTGCTAGTGACATTCTCATAAATCTCCACTATATACCATCAATGCAACATCTTCCGACGATATGACCAAGGTTTAAATTCAATTTTAAATTTAGACAAAAAGCATGCTAACAAGTCGTTTTGGCCCATGGGTCAATTTACATCCAATTAACCTACACCCCAGTATGTTACAAACGGTGGGATGTAACCGTAGGGGAAGAGATGGAGGAGTATCAGAGCCAGCATCACCTGGCTGAGGAACAGCTTCTTCCAACAGCCAGTGAGAATGCTGAACGACCAAAGGAACTGCTCGCATTAACCACCCGAGACTCTAATTCATGAAACAATATTTATTTATTATATTTGTATAGAGTGTATGAATTCTTGTCCTGCCTATGTATTGTTTGTGTTATGATTTGTTGGGCGTCTGTGTGTTTTGCACTGATGACCAGAAAATGCTGTTTTGTTAGCTTGTACTTCTGCAATCAGATGACAATAAACTTGACTTGAAAAATGTGGAATTTATGGACATACAAAGGTATCAAAACAACTTCATTAACACTTCCCTAACAAGATTATTGCTGTAAATTATCATGGTACGTGTGAGACAACTAGCCTTGAACTAACAAATGTTCAGTCAACAAAAATCCTTATCTTCAGCCACAAATGTAGTCCTTATCCAGGTCACATGCAACCTTGATGTTCAGTCTAACCCTGATGTAAGCTTCTAAGCATCCTGTGTACTTTAAGACACAGCATTTCCACCTCCCTAACAGTTTTCAAACTCTTTCAATTTGTGTGCAGCAGAAATCTTCTTTCACATTTCCCCAAGAGAACTTTTTTTGAAATCTCTGTGCCTTTCCAGTTCTGGCCTCTTAGCAATGTATTTTGTATTGATCTGTTATCAGAAGCTGTCAAGGTCCTATTTTCTTTTGGAGTGTACTTTCACGTGCTCTTTAAATCTATTGCTTGTCTCGACTTTTTGGTCACCAGTCTTCACATTTCCTTGAAGAGTTTGATGATATGAGTGCTATGACACATCATTGGAATACTTGAGTAATGTTCTGATATAATTAAAAGCTGATAATGTAATCAGCTTTGACCCACTAACAGAGAGCAGAATAACTACAACTGGGAGAAGACAATAGAAATTGATCAGGCAATATGAAACTGGGAAGAGGCTGCTGTGGAACAGAAATAATGAGATAGACTGACACAGCTAAAGGTCTGGTTCTTTATTCATAGGGTTCTGTGCACTAGCTAGAGAGGAATGGGATATTCCCCTCACAACAAAACTCACCATGGAAACTGACCCCTCATCCAAAAGAGGGGTGACCATCAAACACTAAGCGACATGGAAGTAAATAGCAAATAGAATGTTGGCTTTCATTGCTAGAGGGATTGAATTTAGGAACAAGGAGATCATGCTGAAACTGTACAAGGTACTGGTGAGGCTGCATCTGAAGTACTGCAAGCAGTTCCACTCTCCTTACTTGAGAAAGGATGCACTGGCTTTGGATGTGGTCCTGAGAAGGTTCAGCAGGTTGATTCCAGAGATGAGGGGGTTAGTCTATGAGGAAAGATTGGGTCATTTGGGATTGTACTCACTGGAATTTAGAAGAATGAGAGGGGATCTCATAGAAACATACAAGTATGAAATGCAAAGATAAGATACAGGTAGGAGTTTCCATTGGTGGGGGAGATGAGAACTAGGGGCATAGCCTCAAGATTCAGGGTAGTATATTTAGGATGGAGATGAGAAGGAACTGCTTTTCCCAGAGGGTGGTGAATTTGTGGAATTTGCTGCCCTTTGAAGCAGTGGAGGCTACCTAAGTAAACATTTGGACAGATTTTTACATAGTAAGGGAATTAAGGTATAGGTGGAAAATGCAGGTAGGTGGAGATGAGCCTATTATCAGCTCAGCCATGAACTCATTGAATGGCAGAGCAGGCTCGATGGGCGGGCAGTCGTGATCCTATTATTTTATGTACATTAACATTACATCAGTTCCATTTTACCTTCCCCATACTCTCATCAACACCCAAAGATTTTATCCCCCACCTATACCCAAAGGTAAATTTACCATGACCAAGCTGAATGTCTTTGGGATGGATAAGAAAACGGAATCATCTCGAGGAATCACACAGGAAAACTGAGTCTACGCTATGGTTTCTTTGAGCTCGCAGCTCAACAAGCAGGGCCACTGCAGGACCTGACTCTGAAGCCTTTGAAAGAGTAGCTGTAATGTCGAGGCATGAGAACTGATGACCCAAAACTCTCATATCTGTCAAATGGTAAGATAAATTATAAATACCCTTGGTTTTGAGAAGTACTGGTTTTAACATGTGAGCAGCATGGACTGAACCAACAATAACACTTTTCATGCTAAGAATACTTTGTGAAAGCTACATTTAATATTTTAATGGTTTCAGTGAAGATTGACTGTCATTATCTTCAGTGGGATAAATGAATAATTTTGTGGGAAAGCTATAAATAAGCTCTTGGGATGATTATGATTGAGTACCAGAGGAAGTCTTGGGACTTCACAATCAACTTACCATAGGAGATTGGTAAACTTGATACAGGGAAAATCAGATAATTCAATACGAGTAGGAAAACAACGATTATGTGATTGAGAACAGATCTAAATTATATTCCACGCTCCTATTATACCTGCTAACAACAGTGGTAAAATCAAATTGATAGGTTAGGAAATATCACCTTTTGGTTTCTACATGCACTGATAGCAGATGTCATGGTGACCATGTCTCTTATGTTATTGCAAAAATAATAAGGAATCTATATTACTGAAGGGCCAAGTGTGCTCTCTGAGCTTATTGTACACCAGAACTCATAAATTTGCTATATTCTGTATAGAAAATAAATATTTTGCAATTCTGTAGCCTTAAATTGACATTGCAGGCAAGCTTTTA
The DNA here is from genome assembly GCF_036971445.1 of Narcine bancroftii. Classification (NCBI taxonomy): domain Eukaryota; kingdom Metazoa; phylum Chordata; class Chondrichthyes; order Torpediniformes; family Narcinidae; genus Narcine; species Narcine bancroftii. The sequence goes on from NC_091473.1 coordinate 37,131,618, forward strand.
TCTGAATTTTCTCACTGTAGAATATATAAAATAAAACTATATTGCAATTCCATAGCCAGAAAAATCATCTTCTTACCATTGAATATTTTGGGACACAGATGCTAACTTGATCCAATGTGTTTTTTTAATTTATGGTGCAAATGCATCTAATCCCACATTATTGAAATCTTTAGTGGCTATGGAGATAACAATCACCTTAAAAAGGCATGATGGACAGATTGTGATGTCAGTGGGCATGCAATCCTGATTTAATAACAGAAACACAAATCTAAAGCCCACTATTCCTGCCACTACCAATTTGTAACTTTGTACGGCAGAATACAAGTTCAACAAACACAAGTTTTTTTTCACACGTGGCAGGAGTCGATTCCGGCCATTTAAACCATGCCCCCCAATTACTCCCAAATTAACCAATAACCCTGTATGTTTTGGAGGGTGGGAGGAATGAGGAGCATGAGGAGGAAACCCATGCAATCACAGGGAGAATCGACAAACTCCTTACGGACTGCAATGGATTATTTTTTTAGACATATAGCCCTGAAACAGGCCATTTCAGCCCATTAGTTGGTGTCACCCAATTAACCTCCAACCCAGTACTTTTCGAACGGTGGGTGGAAACTGGAGCTCCCAGGGAAAAACCAATGCAGACACGGGAAGAACATGCAAACTCCTTATAGACAGCATGGGATTCAAACCTGGGTTGCTGGCACTGTGATAGCATTGCGCTATTATGCTAACTGTAATCTTGCAATGCTACTTCAAGGGAAAATCAGTTGCACAAAGACCGTTGCTGTTGGGTTGCTATATTTGTGCAGGCAGTTGTGCTTGAAGAAGTTGTTAAAATTGTTAATGTTTACAGAGAGTGGTCTGTCAGGTGTTGAGGACTTTATCTTGACTTCAGAGTTTTTCACAAACTTGCTTGAATTTTGGATAGCAGCAGTTTTGGACAACAGTTTCACTGTATATTTGAATAAATATAGTTGAGTACTGTTGCTCTCCAAGCCAGAAGAAGTCATGGTGTTTGGGAGGTTTCTCCTGCTGTCACTGTTTTGATCTTTGGTAGAAAGATTTTAGGCTTCTCCCTCACCGCTTCAATTCTTCCCTCACCCCATACCAATACCACTACTAGACACATATTCCCCTCTCCTCCCCCCCTTCACCTTATGCAGGGACCGCTCCCTCTGAGAATCCCTTGTGTACTCCACCTACTCCTGTGACTGCAGGAGATGCTCCACTTGTGTCCCACACCTCAGCACCATTGGGGTTCCCAAACAGTCCTTCCAAGTGAAGCAACATTTCACTTGTGAATCTGCAGGGGTCATCTGGAGCTTGGCTGTGGTCTCCTCTATGTCAGAGAGACTGGATGCAGACTGGGAGATCACTTCGTGGAGCACCTCGGCTATGTCCGTTGCAATAGTGTGGATCTCCCAGTGGCCACCCATTTCAAAGTCCCATCCCATTCCCTTGCACTCATCCCATGGTTTCAAGTACTGCCAGACTGAGACCACCTACAAAATTAAGAAAAAACATCTCAACTTCTGACTAGGCACCCTCCAATTGGATGGCATTAATATCGACTTGCCTGGCTTTCACTAAACACCCCCCTCCTCATCACTTCTTCACCCCCATCACCTTTCCCATGCTATGACCCTCCGTTCCCTCTCTTTTCACACACATGATAAATTCATAAATTCTTACTTCATCCCTTATCATATCCAATTAACACCTTTTGTGGGTCTAGATTCCTCCACCAGCTGGCATTGTTTGTATTCTGAGACTTTCTTAGATTTCCTGCTTCTGGCTCATTGTTCTAAATCCTTGAAGAAGTGCTCAGGCCTGAAACATTGGCAATATATCTTTGCTTTTTATGGACCCTGAAAGACCAGCTGAGTTCCTCCAGCATTTCAGTGTGTTTTTACGACAATCACAGCATCTTCAGACTTTCGTATTTCACTCTGATCTTTGGCAGATGTCATTTTGGTTGATGTCTTCAAAGACTTTACTTCCATCCCTGTGGACCCAAGAAAAACAAATAACTTCCTCAAGGATGAAAGATGAGGCTTAATTTAATGCATGCAGCCGCTATTTCGTGAGCTTCTGCAGGTGCAAAAGAATTTTTAGATTTGTTTGTCTTAAGATTGCACAGTTTTAATTTTTGTAAATTAATCAGTTTATATTCATTAGCAAGACTAGTCTGCATCAATATTCAATTGCATAATCCATAATTCTTACATTGTGTTGTATTGGTTTCAACTTGTTCTGGGCTGAATGGTCCACATCTTATTCAACTTTGAAATATAACCACTTGATTAAAGCAACTTTCTCACAACCACTGTGTTGAGTCACATTATATGATATGATTGCGACCATAATTCAGACTGAGGATTGGTCATATCCTGGAATGGACATATGTCGGAACTCCATAAATTTGTTAAAAAATATAAAGAAAAAATATAAAATGTATGCAGTTTATGTTGTATTTGATAAACTATAACAGGGTTACAGGACATATATGAGCCAAAATGTGCATACTTACCTTATTAGTCAGTGTCCTGGGGTCTATAGGCTGGGCACGGCCATCCTGATTCCTGTGCACATGAGCGATTCTTTGGTTGGCACATGCACAGTGGGTTCATGTATCAGTGTTCAGTTGGTGCATGTGTGCGAGTTAAGCACCCTAACGATATTGAATTTGCACCATTAACTCAGGCGCATCCACTAACCAAACTCCAATATACAAACTGCTCATGCAACACAGGAATCAAGCCTGCAGACACTGAGATGCTGACTAACAAGGTAAATACATACATTTTAGCTCTTATATGCCCTGCATCCCTGTTATATTTTGCCATATACAATATAAACCAGATGGACGTAAGTTCCAGAGGTCTAAGTCGGGGAGTACCTGTATAGCAGTTACATCTTCTCCAAAATCCAATGATTCCAATAAAAATCTTTTGTTTATGTTCAAGAGATAAATGTGAATAAATTTGACTATTGCCATTGAGCTGTCGCAGAATAAGATTTTTAACAGACTACAGTAACAACTAATGGACTAAAACCAAAACAGTAATACATTGGTGGTAGGAACAAATGTTGAAAAAATATTAAAACAAACTTAGGCTATTTTACTGAATTCAATATGATATTTGACAACTAGATACAAACAAAAATAATACTTCTATAAAGTTCTATCAACTCAATATTCATGACACAGTATTTTGAAATTTGCAATAGATGAATTTAAGATGTTGGGGGATCCTATGATAGATTTGTGTCTGCATTTTTGGAGAGTTGACTACACTATTGCTGTTTGATTCATTGCCTACTGTATCCTTTACACTGTTAAAAAGCATTTACCAAACAGTTTCCACTCAGGATGCCATGAATCATCTCATTAAAACAGTGGCTGGATGTTTTAAGATCTATGAATAAAGTGATTGAGTCAAGTCAGAAATATTAGGTTTGCTGAATTAACAATGGAATAGGTGGTGGCAACCTGATTTTAGGAATGAAAATATGCTTGATTTTTGCAGCCTTTTGTAATATATTAACCTCTGACAATGTATCAGGTGAATAGCAAAATTGGGTTTATTAGTGACTGTTTTAAAAGACAACAGCCTCCTCTTAAGGAGGGGGTGCATTGCCAATACTGTAAGTTGCCACCAATTCTCTAGTTTGTTCTAACATGATAGATATTCAGTGATGGGGAAGGATGAAGTGAACCATTATCCAAAGCAAGCCTTGGTACAAATTATGAGAAGCAGGAGAGACGTCATGAAGTTACAGAGTACAAAAATGGGAGTCTCAGCCCACACCATCTACATTAATCTTGTCTGCATAGGACTGTATCCTTTTATGCCTTGCCTATTAAAGTGAATGAGATAGACAACAGACTCGCCAAGGCAAATAGCGCCTTTGGAAGACTACACAAAAGAGTCTGGAAAAACAACCAACTGAAAAACCTCACAAAGATAAGCGTATACAGAGCCGTTGTCATACCCACACTCCTGTTCGACTCCGAATCATGGGTCCTCTACCGGCATCACCTACAGCTCCTAGAACGCTTCCACCAGCGTTGTCTCCGCTCCATCCTCAACATCCATTGGAGCGCTTACATCCCTAACGTCGAAGTACTCGAGATGGCAGAGGTCGACAGCATCGAGTCCACGCTGCTGAAGATCCAGCTGCGCTGGATGGGTCACGTCTCCAGAATGGAGGACCATCGCCTTCCCAAGATCCTGTTATATGGCGAGCTCTCCACTGGCCACCGTGACAGAGCTGCACCAAAGAAAAGGTACAAGGACTGCCTAAAGAAATCTCTTGGTGCCTGCCACATTGACCACCGCCAGTGGGCTGATAACGCCTCAAACCGTGCATCTTGGCGCCTCACAGTTTGGCGGGCAGCAACCTCCTTTGAAGAAGACCGCAGAGCCCACCTCACTGACAAAAGGCAAAGGAGGAAAAACCCAACACCCAACCCCAACCAACCAATTTTCCCCTGCAGCCGCTGCAACCGTATCTGCCTGTCCCGCATCGGACTTGTCAGCCACAAACGAGCCTGCAGCTGACGTGGACTTTTACCCCCTCCATAAATCTTCGTCCGCGAAGCCAAGCCAAAGAAGAAGATTAAAGTGAAAGAGATAAAGCTTAATTCTAAGAATAATGATGGCCTGTATCTGCTGACCATCAGATAGCATTAAGACAATTGGAAAGAGTAGCTGTTCTGATTAGTAAGAATATTCAGATCTCAAGGGCCAATATGCAATATTGGATGGAGTTCAGTAACCTCATGTATGATCAGGGTGAGTAAATGTAACTTGAAATCCCACTAATAAATGTGCCACTAGCCATGTATCTTACCCCACACACACACACACACACACACACACACACACACACACACACACACACACACACACACACACACACACACACACACACACACACACACACACACACACACACACACACACACACACACACACATTAGAGCTTGCATCAAAATATGCCCTAAGGCTACAGGAATTTAAACTGCTTAAAGCCAAAGTCTCAACGATAGGGAAACACCCAAGCACAAACATACTTGCCTCTCTCTTGCAAGGCAGGTGTCACAACATTGGTTGCACTACCAGCCACTGACAATGGGCAACTGCAGTTGAGTTACCTTATTTGCATGGAGGAGACATCATGAACTGTCAATGAAGTCATATCTGGCCAGTAGTAGGACTTTATTGCATCCCATTTTGCATACATAGAGCATGGAAGAGTACAGTACAGGGACAGACCCTTCGGCCCATGATGTATGTGGAGCCAAACATGCCAATCTAAATGAATTCCATCAACTAGCTTCCACAGCTGCCTGTCTTAAATGTTGCTTTGCATCTGCTTACACCACCACACTGTAAGTTCCAGGCACTTATCACTCTCTGTTTAAAAAAAACCTTGCCTCACTAATCTCCTTTGAATTGTTTCCCTCTCGAGTATTTGTAATTTTCACCTTGGAATATAAAACAATCTACTTTTTCGATGCCTCTTATAATGATATCAGGTCACCCCTCAGCCTTCAACACATCAGAGAAAACAGAATACAAGTTAGTCTAATTTCTCCTTATTCATAAAACTCTTTAATCCACTTCTTAGTGAACCTCTTGTGCAGTCTCTCCAAAACCTTCACAACCTCTGTGATGCAGCAACTAGAACTGTACACAATACTCCAAATGTGGTCTGAACTAAGTCTTATTCAGTAGGCTTCCTTACTGTTACAATCAGTGTTCAACTGATAAAGGCAAGTAGACCTTTATCATCTTTAGCACCCAATCTACTTACGTTGCCACTTTCAGGGAGCTATGAACTTACACCCCAAGATCCGGCTGCACATCAATGGTTCTGTCATTTCTCCCTTCCCCATTTCTCTTGGCACTCACAATCCCATCCTTGCCATTTCACCTGTGCCCTTGCTCTTTTTTGTTCATAAGGCTATCTCAGATTGCGGCTGCTCATGCCAGAAGGTGTCGTTCAGTGCCAAGTATTTCAGTACCAGGGAGATTCAATAACATTGGGATGTCATCCGCACTCTCCAATCTGAAAGCAAACTTCAAAAGGCCATTTTGCAGTCATTGTTTTCAGACTGTGTAAGAGCCCCTGAGCAGAAGAAAACCCACCAACAAGTGAAAATGCATAGGATCCTCATAGGGTACTCGTGCACAATACACCTTCTGTAGGTATATAGCACTAATTTTGTGTGATTATTTTGTGTTGGCTTTTACTTTTCTGTTTTGCATGAAATTCACTTTAATGGTTGCACTGGTGGAAAGGTTTGTGAATAAGGAATAGGGACTTCAGGGGTGAAGTGTTCAAGGAGCTCCTCTTCCTCCGACTTCTCCTGCTCCATGTATAGCTCATCCATTCTGCATATCTTACATTAGTTATGCATTTTTCCAAAAGACCAGAGTCAAGACCAAAAGAAAAGCAGATTGCCTCTTTGCCTTTGGCTTGTTGTGGTGACCTGCTTGTAACAAGTGCTTGCGGTCTGGAATTGTCTACAGATCAAACTCATTGAAGTAGGCCATTTTTCTTCTGAAAAGGACATTTATGCTACTGACCTCTGCAGAGATAATATTAAATTACTAGCATTCAGAGGCTAGATCATTAACGCAGTGACATCATATACATCGCTCAACTTCAAAGTAGCTCAAGATAATTGGTTAGCAGCTATTCCACTGTCACTGGGGTCGCACTGTGTAAGGGTGTCCTTCTTACACGAGGACAAGAAAAGGTACACGAAGAACTGGCATTAAAGAAGTGAGCCACATAGTTTCCATAATACATTAGCTTCAAATGACTATTATTGGTACATGCTTCTGGTCTCTGGTTTACATAATTATTTGAATTAAAATTCCATGGTTACCATGGTGGGATTTGAACTTGCAACTTTGTATCAATGGTCCAGAACTTTTCATACTTATAACTTAACCACTGGTGCTGTAATTATTTTTATTTAACTACATCAAAGGATTATATGAAAATGACAGATGTTAATACTTTAAAGCAGTAACTGACATTTACATAACCTTGGCTTAATTTCTCAAGCTTTGTCTTGAAAACCACTTTTGGTCTGGTGGATAATGACATTGCATGTCCAGTATGATAAATTAAAATATATCTCATTACTTTAACATTCCAAAATAATTTATTTTGAAGCTCATTCGAACTTCTTGATAGAATGGAATCCGTTATTCTTAATATAAAGAAAACAAAAACAATGTATGGCTTTCAGAAGGTTTAGAGAGTATTAATGTAGAAGCAAATGGTATACTGCATATAACAGTCAAAACAATATACTGCTGATGTTGGTCACCTGAAATAAAGCAGACAATTCTGGAAATACTTGGCAGATCAGGCAGCATCTGTGTGGAGAGAAAAAGCTTTTCAAGTGGATGACATCATCAGAATGGGAAAAATTAGAAGTGAAACATGTGTTCAGTTGCAGAGAAAGGAGGAGAGATGTCCAGGACAAAGGGATGGCGATCAGGAGAGCTAAGATGACAAAAGACACACATAAGAATCTCCTTAAACTTGTGTTTGTGTTTCATCGAAACACTACATAAAGCTAAGATCTGAGAGGACAAGACAGAATTAGAACAGAGAACTAAGCTGACTGAAGACTGAACAGAAGGTTTCCACAATGAGCAAAAAAAGCAGTTTGCCTAATCTGGAAGAAGAACGCTTAATTGCTGCTTCACCTGGAAGAGGAGTTTGAGTCCCTGGATGACCATTTTAAAATCTGTACCATCAGCAGTTTCCTGAAACTGTCATTGCAGAAAGCTTGCTTATATTTAACTCAATTTTTTTTTAAAAAAAGGAAAGGGAGTTCCAGCAGCATGGTTAGCGTAGCAGTTAGTGCACGGCTTTTACAGTGCTAGTGGCCTGGGATCAACAGACTCCGCTGCTCTCTAAGGAGTTTGTACTTTCCCTCTGTGACCACATGGGTTTTCTCCAGGTGCTCTGGTTTCCTGCTGTGTTTTAATGACGTAATTGTGCTATATTTCTAAATTTTTTTAAAAATGTATATTTTCATGGATTGTCTATCTAAAAATTAAAATATTTCAGCAGGCTGGAGAAGAACTGTATCGTGACCACTTAAACTTTCCAGGTTAGCAAGATTTTAGTCTAATAGTTTCAAATAAATCACCTTGTCAGCAGAATTCTTTCTCTCCCTGTGGAAAATAATTACATTTAACGTAATTGAGCGTTTCCTTCATCAGCTACAATCCACAGTTGCATGCCTCGCAACCATGTGGAATGATTGTATTTCATTTGCAATAGTTTGCAATTTCAAACCAAGCAGAGAAGTTTGAAACCAAACTCAGAGGTTTAAAAACAATCTACTGTAGGTCAAGTAGCTTTAGAGGGAGGGAAAGAATTGTCTATGGTTTGGGTCAGAACTCTTCAAGACAGAGGTTTAATATAATTTAAACATTCTGTTACTTAGTCTGAGGTAATGGTTTTGTAAGGAAATACTGTAGCTCTTTTTGTGGTATAGCTTTAAGAATGTTAGAGCAATTACCTCTTCTATGGTCACTGTTGAACAGGAAGGATTTGGAGCTTGGAGAGAGTGCAGAATAGGTTACCACCAGGATGTTTCTAAATTAGAGAGTAATATGAGGAGAAGTTGGACAAACTAACTGGAGTGTCAGAGCTGAGGGGAGACCTGATACCAGTATATAAAGTAATGAGAGGCTTCGATGGCGTAGAAAATCAGAGTCCTTTTCCCAGGGTGGAAGTGCCACATACCAGAGGGCATAACTTTAATGTGAGAAGAGAAAAGTTCAAAGGAGATTTGTGAGGCAAGTTTTTTTACACAACTTCCTAGGAAAATGATGAACGTACATGATAGCAATGTTTAAGTAGCAGTTGGGTAGGCACAAAAACAGGCAAGAAAGAAAGGGATATGGACCATCTGCAGGCCGATTAGTTTGACATTATAGTTAGCACAGACATTGTGGGTCAAAGCGCCTGTTCCTGCACTGTACCTTTCAGTGTTATACACGTTGGAAGCTCATCAATACCTTTTTAGGTGAGGTTGTTTCCTATTATCCAAACTATTTCTTCTTTGGCTTGGCTTCGCGGACGAAGATTTATGGAGGGGGTAAATGTCCACGTCAGCTGCAGGCTCGTTTGTGGCTGACAAGTCCGATGCGGGACAGGCAGACACGGTTGCAGCGGTTGCAGGGGAAAATTGGTTGGTTGGGGTTGGGTGTTGGGTTTTTCCTCCTTTGCCTTTTGTCAGTGAGGTGTGCTCTGCGGTCTTCTTCAAAGGAGGTTGCTGCCCGCCGAACTGTGAGGCACCAAGATGCACGGTTTGAGGCGATATCAGCCCACTGGCGGTGGTCAATGTGGCAGGCACCAAGAGATTTCTTTAGGCAGTCCTTGTACCTTTTCTTTGGTGCAGCTCTGTCACGGTGGCCAGTGGAGAGCTCGCTATATAACTATAATCTTGCACTTACTCTCTCAATCTAATCAAAATACAGTGGAATTTTTTTGAGGAATCAGTAAAATAAGGATAAGTATTTTGTACCAGGCTGCATATGTCAATAAAGTCAATGTTTACTGAGTTACACCAATTATTTTCTTGATTTAATTCAGTGATGAAAGGGTAAAATATAATGATTTTGTTCCAGATATCATGCCCAAATTCTCCTGACATGTATTTAAATATGTGTTGTTATCTAATGTGTGCAGTATTGCCCTTGCCAAAGGGAATGTATTTTGGATATGTTTCTATCATACTCAAGAGTCATAGAGATGGAAAGCAAGTCTACTGAAAGTACAGTCTGCCAAACATCAACCACTAATCCTAGATTAGTCCGTTTTTTTATAAATTCTCCCCTACTCATTATTTCCCTCCAGATTCCACCATGTATGTATATTCTAGGGGTAATTTACAGTGGCCAATTAACCTCCAAACCTCCAAGTATTTGGGATGTGAGAAGGAAATGGAACATCTGGAGGAAACCTACAAGTCACAGAGAGATGGCAAATGCCACAACAGACAGCATCTGAGGTCAGGATTGAACCCGTCTCTGGTGTCCTGAGCCTGCGACTCAACGAATTTGCCACTCTGCCACTCCTATTGCAAAGAATGTGTCATGTTTGGTGAACATTTTTAGTTTCTGACTATGCCCCTTACCCACTTTAAAAAAAATATCTGAAGTCTCTTGCCAAGAAAAAAATAAATTCATTTGCAGAATTTAAAATTATCTCCAACAATATTGGAAAGAATAAAAGGAATCAAACTGAAATTAGGCAAAAAGAAATTTCTCTTTTTAATGACATTTGAAAACAATTTTTTAAAATATCAAAGCCCTTTGAGGTGTGAACTGGGAGCATTTGATATTGCACATTGACATGCCTGAAGAAATTACTCAAATATCATTCCCAAATTTTAAAAAAAATTAAAGTTTGGGTGAGGCATTAAACTTGAGGCAGCCTGCCCTATTCAGAGATTAATCAATCCTACAATATTATTCAAAAATAATTTTCAATTTCTTCTTGTCTCTGAGCCATCCCCTAGTCAATAACACATTAATGGGGATTTTTTGGAGACTTGCTGCACACAAATTAACTTCTTAAGTTTCAACTCTGTCTAATCCTGAAGTCGTGAAATTTATGACCCAATTTTGTGCATTAAATATTGGTGGAAGGATTTCTGAATTTTTTTTTTTAAAAGGACTAATAGTTGAAACTAGTAACTGGTCACTGTAGCTCGCATTGTTGTTTACCCAGAAAATAGATGTGATTACAAATTTAATCCATACCAGGTCACATGACCTGCCAAAATGTTTGGCCTGGAAGTCAGCCTGAAGAAAACTGAGGTCCTCCATCAGCCAGCTCCCCACCATGACTACCAGCCCCCCCACATCTCCATCGGGCACACAAAACTCAAAACGGTCAACCAGTTTACCTATCTCGAAACACTACATAAAGCTACACATTCTATTCGACATCTGAAATTTTGAAGAGAATTGAATGTGCAGTCACTAATCTATGGCACATTTAGCATTATGGATTGAAGATGAACTTGTCAGTACTGATTGTTTTACCATCTTGCAATTTTAGAATCATTGCATCCTATTTACTATCAAACTGAAAGGCAAAATTTAGAAAGTTTTCAATTGAATGGAATGTAAAAAGCATGTTCTGAACGATTCAGTTTTCCTACTAGAATTGCTAAATATAGACACGACATCATAGAAACAGACCCTTCAGCCCATTGGGTCTGTGACAAACAGTTATTCGGTCCAGTCCCAATAAGCTGCACCCCAACCATCGCCCTCCGTATCTCTCTCATTCATGCACCTATCCAGGTTTTTCTTATTATGTCAAAATTGAGCCAGCATTCACTCCATCAGCTGGCAGCTCATTCCACACATGACATGAAGACGTTCCTTCTAATGTTCACTTTAAACATTTCACCTTTCAGCCTTAACTCATGTCCTCTAGTTCTTGTCTCACCTATCCTCAGTGGACTTAAATAAAGCAGTTTTTTTCAGAAGTAATTCATGTTAATAGTTCACAGCACCAAGTTTATGATATGAGCTATGCTGCTATGGAGACAATTGGCTTCTTTTAATGGTTTGCAGCCAATTTCCGAGTGAATGATTGAAGCATGCTAATGCCAATAGCACTTGGAATATTGAATGTCTTGCCTCTCTCACAATTAGCCCACCTTTTATAATTCACCTGATTCTAAGGGAGATGGTAAATAATCTGTAAAACAAAAAAATGTGACCATTTAAAATGCTTTTGAAAGCAAACGGCACATAAAAGGGTTTTATGTCAAATGTAGATGGTAATTTATTGGCATAGACAGCGGATTGATCAAAGGAGAGGAAACGAAGAGTGAGAATAAACTGGTCTTTTTTTTTCTGGTTGGAAAATTGTTACTGGTAATTCGCCACAGGGATTGATCTGTGTTAATTATTAAGGTGAAGCTATGGAGATCCAGGTTTGTTGTCATTGAGAAGCCTGGTACAAAAGGAAACTGAGCACACACTCAAAGAACTTACAAGTAATTGTAGACTGGTTCACTGAGTGGACTAGGAAATGTAAATTGTATCATAATGTGGGGAATACATTGATTTTAATAAATTAACAGCCCTTTCAGTGCTAAATTGGTGAGAAATTAGTAAAGGTTAGGAAAGTGTTGTTGGAGTCTTCAGATCTTTGATTATGCAAAAAAAAATTTTTTTTTAAAGATAGGCAGTAAACAGTTTGGAAAATGAATGATTCAGATTAGGAAAGTGAACAATCGTGGGGGGATTTTGTGGAACCACTTCTAAAATATTATGTAAACTTTTGCTCTCCTGTCAGGAAGTTAGATATCCTTGGAAACCTATAAACTGATCCCTGGAATGAGAAGTTTGTTATGTGGAGAAAGAAAAGAGTATGTTCAATTGAACTGAGAAGAATGATCACATTAAAATATATCAGAATTTCAGAGATTGCATTCTCCAACAAGAATCTAGAACCATGGGATGAAGTATTTGGATGAGGTGTTGCAGACAAAGATTTTTTTTTTTAACTCCGAGACTTGCAAATCTTTGTTATTCCCTTTCCAAGGGCAATGTGAATCCTGAGATGTTGAACATTTTCAAGGAGAGATTGATGGATATTTGTATAGTGAGAAAACCAAAACATGTGGATCTTGCAGGAAAATGGCTGCAATATTGAATCAGCATCAATTTTGTTAAATTCCAGACTCTTTGGTTATTTTGTTCTTTGGGACACCACAATCTCACATTTTAAAAGTATCTGAAATCATTATAGTGATCAATGAAAAATAACAGTATCTAAAGAATAATCAAATAAGAGGAAGCCTCTTCAGATGAATCCATGCCCTTCTACCTCGAAAAGGGCTAAAAACTTTTGGCACTCAGACATGAAAAGTGTTTGGACCACTTGCATATTTCCGATCCATTGAAAGACAAATGTATAATAAAAATTGTGCATTAAATGGATGAACTGATCACAATTTAATAATTTTTAAATTTAATCAAAGTCATATCATTAATTTTGATGAATCTGATCTAGCAATTGCATTTAGTTTTCTGGCTTGGCCCCAAAGCACTGGGCACCATCTTGGTGAGCATATTGTTTATTTATTCCATTCCTTCTGTTCTAGAATCATAAACCTGCATTTCCCAGAGAGATTATTGGCTAAGAAGTAGGTCATTTGGTCCCTTGTGAGCATATAAGTTAAAAAGGTGTTGTGACTAACCTCTGTTCCAAATTCATGGACCATGACTCAGTTGGGTATTACCCATTCACTGCTCATATTTTAACATGATGAATATGTTTGCGACATAACCCTTCCCAAGGCCCAGTTCTCCAATGAATTTGTGATTGCATTGCATTTTTCAATGAGACCTGCAGCCAGTTGTTACAACCAGCAGAGCACTCTTAGTTGTGAGCATCTTTGGCTTGGCTTCGCGGACGAAGATTTATGGAGGGGGTAAAAGTCCACGTCAGCTGCAGGCTCGTTTGTGGCTGACAAGTCCGATGCGGGACAGGCAGATACGGTTGCAGCGGCTGCAGGGGAAAATTGGTTGGTTGGGGTTGGGTGTTGGGTTTTTCCTCCTTTGCCTTTTGTCAGTGAGGTGGGCTCTGCGGTCTTCTTCAAAGGAGGTTGCTGCCCGCCAAACTGTGAGGCGCCAAGATGCACGGTTTGAGGCGATATCAGCCCACTGGCGGTGGTCAATGTGGCAGGCACCAAGAGATTTCTTTAGGCAGTCCTTGTACCTTTTCTTTGGTGCACCTCTGTCACGGTGGCCAGTGGAGAGCTCGCCATATAACACGATCTTGGGAAGGCGATGGTCCTCCATTCTGGAGACGTGACCCACCCAGCGCAGCTGGATCTTCAGCAGCGTGGACTCGATGCTGTCGACCTCTGCCATCTCGAGTAGTTCGACGTTAGGGATGAAAGCGCTCCAATGGATGTTGAGGATGGAGCGGAGACAACGCTGGTGGAAGCGTTCTAGGAGCCGTAGGTGATGCCGGTAGAGGACCCATGATTCGGAGCCGAACAGAAGTGTGGGTATGACAACGGCTCTGTATACGCTTATCTTTGTGAGGTTTTTCAGTTGGTTGTTTTTCCAGACTCTTTTGTGTAGTCTTCCAAAGGCGCTATTTGCCTTGGCGAGTCTGTTGTCTATCTCATTGTCGATCCTTGCATCTGATGAAATGGTGCAGCCGAGATAGGTAAACTGGTTGACCGTTTTGAGTTTTGTGTGCCCGATGGAGATGTGGGGGGGCTGGTAGTCATGGTGGGGAGCTGGCTGATGGAGGACCTCAGTTGTGAGCATAGTGACTGCAAATATGAACATTGTTCCTCTCGCTTGCTTTCTGGGTTGCCTCAAGATGAAAACATCACACACAAGATATAGTAGCAGAAGTAGGCCAATTGGCCCATCTAGTCTGCTCCACTATCAGCTCATGAGCTGATCTATCTTCCCTCTCAGCCCCACTCCCCGCCTTCTACCCGTGACCCTTGATGCTCTGACTATTCATCATTCAATCTGCGGTTCATGCATGTATGAGGCAAATGGGTGTTATCATAGGTAGGCCCATTGAAAGCATCTTATTTCCCCAAGGTTTCCTGATTTTGGTTGCTAGACCAGAAATTTATTCAAGGTTTGCATAACAATAAGAAAGAAATACAAAGAACTTTCTCCTTTGGATTTTCATATAAAGATAGGCATTGAGAGGAAATATCTGATGGTGCTGAATGTGGTGTGCTGTTAGCCAAAATCAGACACACACAAGGTAAAGACTGTACAACAGGCTTTAATCCACAAAGACTTCCACAGAGCCAGGCTGGCTGTGACTGCAGCTACTCTGAGTGAGGCCTCGGGAGGACGGCGCAGGCTTATATCCCAGAGGGTGATTGACACCCGACCAGGTGGGGCTTGATCCATTCAGGCTGACTGATTGACAGCCAGCCAGGTGCTGTCCTGTCCCCTTACACTCCTGCAGGTACAGAAGTTTCCCCCTGCAGTAGGCCGGTGGTGTACCACCACACTAAGGTAAAACTCTTGCATTTTTCAACTAGTAATAGAGGTTCATGGCACTTGTAGTATGATCTTAACTTCAAAATGTAAAATTAATAGAATTCAGTTTGTATTTGTTCATTGTCTTTCAATTATTCAGGCATCTGTGCCAATGTGATGCTCTCTAATCTTTCAAAATGAATATGAATTCCTTTTCTGAATTTATTCTATTAATCTCATTACATCTGCCTTCAAAAGCCTGGACCTTGCAGCATATTTTCTTGCCACTCCCAGGAGACTTCTTGCTTTTTCAAAATGTTGTGTCCATATTTTAACAACAAAATTAAAAGACTCACACAGCTGTGCTGAAGAAACTCAGCTGGTCGCATGGCATCCATAAAAAGTAAAAGATACTCGGCATTTTGGGCCTGATCCCTTCATCAACAGTGTCAAACATCAGGCAGAAACCTGAATAAAAAGGTGGGGGTGGGAGGGTGGTAAACAGGCTGACAGATCAGTAGGTGGAGGGTGGGAGGTTAGAAGAGAAAGAATCTGAAAAATGATTGGGGAGAGCGCAGAAGGATTACAATGATCTCTGATAGGAGAAGGAAGGGAGACAGTGGGATAAGGAAACGAGATAAACTGGGGGAAAGAGATTAACATAAATTGGAGGTTGATATTGATGCTGCAGAAATGAAATGTAAGGTGTGGTTCCTCCAATTTGCAGTATAGGAGGCCATGGAAAAGGATGTAAGTGTGGTAGTAGGGTGTGGAATTGAATCCTTGCTGCTGCAGCAGACAGTGCAAAGCAACCACTTCAATTCCACACCCCACTGCCACACTGACATTTCCGTCCATGGCCCCCTTCCCCTCCACACCCCTCCTCTCCAAACCAACCTTTTTATTTCAGGTAAAAACACAACATGCTGGAGAAGCTCAGCAAGTCAAACGGTGCCCTTAATATAGCAAAGGTAAAAATACATCATCAAAGATTTGGGCTTGGAAATCCAGCTGCAGTAGCAAGGGGCACAGAGTTGTGGTGTAATGAACAGTCTGAACCATTTGTATACTATGCCTCCAACAATGCGGGTCACTCTGCAGGACCCCAGAGAGGCTGATTTGGATGCAAGTAATATCTTGTGCTTGGCAGGCCATTACTTTAAGGGACAGTTGTTTAGTAGTATTGGTGTTGATAAAGCTTTCTGTGCTCCCACTATTGAATAAGCAGTTGTAATGAGCCCAGAGGACCCATAAACCCAGCAGCAATAGATAGTCACCAAGACAAAAGGTTACTTAAACAAAAGTTACTTTTAATTAACTTTAAACATGAAAACAGAATCACACTTTAACTTATCTCTATTATCTTAACTAACCTAGCTTAACCCTCTTCTAATTTTATGTAATGTGTGTGTAAGTTCAGAAAAGTTCTTTGATTCACAGTCCAATCTCACTTCTCATTCCTCCAAGTTCACTGGTTGCAGGCAATTCTTATACTGTGCACAGAATTTATCATTTATAAAGTTCACCAGGCTTTGGTGGTTGAAAGGTAAATGGTTACCCCTCAGGAAGGTTCTTGTTGGTTTTCAGGGAGAAATATGTTGTTCCAGGACATCCACAACTGATTTACTTCCATCAGCCACTTCAGTGGCTTGCTGATGAAACTTGGCCGCTTCAGGGTTCTCCAGATGATAACCTCTTTCTTTCAGGTCACCACAGAGTTCCTTTTTGTTTCTATTATTCCAAGTGAAACATTAAACAGCCAGTCCTCTCCTCTTGCATAAACCACAAGGGCTTTGACCAGGCTGAACAAAGCACTTACAACCCATCTTCCAAATGGGATTTTACACAAGCTTTCCAGCTTGTTCTGTTCCGGTCCCAGCTGCTGTTACTGGCTGTTACACTATGGAAGTGGGGTGTGTGTGTGTGTGTGTGTGTGTGTGTGTGTGTGTGTGTGTGTGTGATGCTCTCTCTCTCACACACACATTCACAAGCACACTCACACACACAGAGAAAGCCTGTTTGACTCTGCTTGCAAAACCACATGACCCTCTTAGAACAGCCCCAATCTGTGGCTCTGACAAGATCTTTCATCTGTTGCCTTTTTGTTACCTCTCCAAAGCTCTTGCAATGGTTGTGGGGTCGATATGTCTAGCATTAGCAGAGCTCCAGTATTTCAAATAAGATCTGTTTTAAAGTGTTTGTATGTGACCTACTCTGACAAACCTTTCCCAATTTATCTTCCAAAAAACATATCTATATACTCTCGTCACACAGTTGATATCACTCTTGTTTACCTGGATGTCCATTATGGGCCTGGTGTATTTGTGTGGGGTCTCCTGGTTCAGGACTCCTGGTCACTTGGGCCTGACACGCAAGAGGAGTAGTCTCAGTCAGTTCACGTCCATGATGATGGCATCTGTGGCTGCCGCCAAGAAATTTTTGAAGCAGCGTAGCCAAAGTTTGAATGTGTTTGGGCATCCGGCGGCCACACGTTGATGTTGAGCTTCTCATGTTTCAGTTGCTGTTCCATCTTTTTTTGAAAAACTTAGTTAATAAAACTGATGTACAAAAAGCTGATATTGTGAAACTATCAAGCTTTTATTAACTAAAGACAGGAACTACCACAACCTCAATGGCTGATTGAAGCAAAGAGAAAGGGGAACATGCAAAGGGCTATGGGTAGCATTGGTCTCTGGAGGTTTGTCCAGCTGGCAGCAGCTAATCATGGCAAAAGAGTGATTTAACATGGGGCTTGAACCCTTCATCAAGGTATGAGAAAATACCGGCAGGAATCTGAACAAAAGAGTGGGGGTGAGTGATAAAAGTAGGAGATGATAGGTAGAGAAAGGAGAGAGGGGACAGCAGCAATGAGGGGGAGGAGGAATGCTGTATGGGTAAGGTGCAGGGCGGTGCTACTGGATACCAGAACCTACCTGTTGACGGAGTGGAGGGTGGGTTTTATTGGTTGCTGGTATCTACCCGTCGACGAACATTAACACCATCTTCCCCTCCGATATAAGAGACAGGGGTGTTGCTTTTATTGCGTCAAGTGTCACTAGACACTATTGATGTTTGACGCACACTAGTGATGAGGCCAGGGGTGGGTGGAGAGTCTTTAGCATGTGTCAAGCTAGACACTAGTGATGCAGGAGAGGGTGGGGGTGGGTCTGACGGCAAGCAATGGCCGAAATTGTATGGGTGGGAATACCACCTCACTTGGGGGGGGGTGGGGGGGACAATGCCCTCGTATGCCCTCCCCCCTTGGCACCAATCCTGGTTTCTCCAGCACTTTAGTGCACTGCACTAGATCCCAGCATCTGCAGATTTTCTAGTTTACTCACCCATCTATTACTGTATGAAAACATATAAGGATTCAGCAAAAACCTGCTTCATGCTGGCACCTGACCTTATTCACCAATGAGAAGAGGCCCAGAAACTGAAACTCTGTGGATTACTCTGAGCAGCTACCACGATTCTTTCAACAGTTCTTTACTGGAAGAATCAATCAACATTTGAAAGAATCAGGAACATTGATCCATTCTAGGAAAATTACTTTCACCAATAGTCAAGTGGGAATAGATGGAAATAATGTGTGAAGGTGTTAATGTTGAAAATTAATGTTTGCAAAAGGTGAGATGAAAAGGAGCTTTGATGAAAATTTCTGACTGTAGTTCGGGCAATAACTTTGAAAGTTATTTTAGAATTTTTAGAATTGTAAAATATCAAGTATTCAAACTGACAAATTCCATGTTTCTGAATTGAAATGTGAAGAAATTAACAATGCATCTTCTACTCCACTCATTCCACCAATAGGATTTTTTTTTTCTAATTATTAGAAACAGATGTTTTTAGTTTTACAGAAATATTTAGATTTTTTAAAATTATAGCTTGTAGTATGAAACTTGCCAAATACTGATTATATTGCAGCTGTTCTAATGCATTCTGTTACATGAAACCAGATCGTATTTTCTTGTTTCTTTGGTTACCTTTAGCATGCTATGTACCATTCAGTTTTGAGGCCAGGGCCCTCAACCTAGATTCATTCAGGTGAATGTTGTCATAATTTTGGGCTGTTTATTCAATTAGCGTTTAAACTAACAACCATCTCCTCATACAGGAAGATATGTGAAGTCAAAGCTTTAAGTATCTCAGTTCCATTTTCCCCAGTAAGCTCAATTTGACTAGTTCATATTTTAATTTAAAGATGCACAGCACAGAAACAGGCCCTTCCAGCCCACAAGGTTGCACCACCTAAATACATCCATGTGACCAATTAACTTACTAACCCTGTACGTCTTTAGAACGTGGGAGGAAATCGTACAAACTCCTTTCAGCTTTGGATTCAAACTTGCGTCGCTGGCGCTGTAATAGTATTGTGTTATGCTTTTGACAAGAAATAAATCAACAAAAAAAACTTGATTTGATCTTGCTGTGCAATAATCTATCGAGTCAAAATTGTTCACTTTATGTTTACAAATGTACAAAATTAGTCTTTTCTCAATGCCATGCTCTTTCTGCAAGCAGCTATGCTTGATGCAGAACACATTTCTCATGGTCTGTCAAAATCCCATGTTTTGTCACATGTTCGGCTGAAGAAGTGTACAGAATTGAAAATAACTCTGATGTGCACTGCTGAACCATCCACTATCAAATTAGAAAAGTTAAGCAGCCACTCCCTTGTATATTTTCTCATTAATTGCACAAAGCCCAAAAGTCTAGAGAATTAATATTTTGTATTGAGACAGGTGTGTAATTTACTACAGGAATTTTCATACATATTGACAGTTTGGCGGGCAGCAACCTCCTTTGAAGAAGACCGCAGAGCCCACCTCACTGACAAAAGGCAAAGGAGGAAAATCCCAACACCCAACCCCAACCAACCAATTTTCCCCTACAGCCGCTGCAACCGTGTCTGCCTGTCCCGCATCGGACTTGTCAGCCACAGACGAGCCTGCAGCTGACGTGGACTTTTTACCCCCTCCATAAATCTTCGTCCGCGAAGCCAAGCCAAAGAAAAAAAAAAGAAGAAAAAAGAATTAAGAATCAATCAGATATATTTTTTTATCTGCCAAATTCATTCATTTATATAAGACCAGTAGTGGTCTATTTCTTTTGCATATGCGAATCTTATGAAAGATACTATAAATGTTGGCATTGTTCATAAGATACTTGTACCACATATTTTGCTTTGCTATGGTTTCGTGCTACAGCACAACATTCTGCAGAAAATACATCTGCAGCAAAAGTTCAGCCTTAGTTCATATTTCACTTTCATTTGTGATTCTTTCTCCAAGATGTAATCTCACACCTCCTGGATTGAACAGAGTTTGTAGCATAGCTGTATTAATAAGTATCAAAATAGTAAAATTATGTTGCCGTCGTTCTGTATTAGCTGATCTTTATGTAAATGCACCTTAGTATGGTGTATTACTTGTGTCTATCTTATCTGCTAACCAAACAACCATTATCTCTGCATCTTGGTACATGCAAAAATAAACTTGAACTTGAGACATAATTTCCCATGCACAAAGCCGTGCTGGCTCTGCCTATTCATTTCTTGCTTTTCTGAATGCAGATAGATCCTGCCTCTCAGAATCTTCTCCAGTTATTTATCCATCACCAAAATTTTACATATTGACCTGTAGTTTCCTGGCTTGTCTTTTCATTCCTTCTTAAATAGATGCTACCTTCCAGCTTTCTCGAACTCGGCCATTGCTAAGGAATATTCAAAAATCTCTGCCAAGGCCCTCCCTCCCTCCTTCCATTCCCTTCCCTCCTTTCCTTCCTTCACACATGCTCTTCAAGAAGGTCAACACCTCTTTTGTAATATTGACATGCTTCATGATATAATTGTTCTTTCTCTGCATTCTCTAGCTTCCATCAGGTTCTCTGCAGTGAAGTATTCATTTATGACTTCATCCATCTCTCATGGCTCCACACCTCAACAGCCATACTAATCCATATTGTGACCTATTCTTTTCCTAGTTACCCTTTTGCTCTTGATGAATTTAAAGAATATATTTGGATTCTCCTTTACCTTATCTGCAAGGGTATCTTGTGTTCCACTTCTGCCCTCCTGATTTTCTTCTTAAGTGTACTCCTACATCCCTTCAAAGATTGATTTGATTCCAAATGCCTACACCTGGCATATTCCCCCTTTATTTTTTTATGACCAGGACGTCAAATATCCTTTATCAACCAGGCTTTCCTCATTCCACCAGGCTTTCCTCATGCCACCAGGCTTGCCTCATGCCACCAGGCTTGCCCTTCACTCTACCAGGAACATGTTGTCCCTGAACTCTCCATATCTCGCTATTAAATGCTTCCAACTGACCAGGAATGCCATTTCCTTCTCGCAGCCTTTCCCAATCAGCCATTGCAAGTTCCTGTCTCGTGCCATTAAAATCAGCCATGATGACAGTTGTAGAACCATAACCTGTGGACCAGTCCTATCTCTTTCCATAACTATTTTAATGCAAATAGAATAAGGTTCATTGGTTGCAACATGCTACCTCACTAAAACCTTCCCAGCCTTGTCTCAAAAGTAGAGGTCGAGTGTTTTCCCCCTACCACCACCCCCCCACCCCCCAACGCCCATATATTGGTTGGGAATACTTCCCTGGACACAGCTGTCCCATCTAATCCTTCAGCATTTTGGAAGCCTCAGTCAATATGTGAGGTCAAAAACATCTTCTATTACAACCCTTTCCCACGGCTATATAATTTTTCTCTTCATATTTGTTTGATTTTGAATAGCTACAAAATAAGAATACCACATTTACTGCAGTAACATCTAACCGAGGTTTGCAGATCTTGAATGATCCTGGTGAGCTCAGTTCAATTATTTTTCAAAAAGTTTTTTTTACTGTATATCTGAACTAGGTCATAATCAGATTGGCTAAATTGACAACCATCCAAACTAAACAATACCTTTGTGCAGCTTTAACAATGCAACCAATCTGTTATTTAGTTGAAGCACTTCAAACAATATACTGTAGTGAGTGGTGCAGTGGGCAAAGCACAACAGCTGGTGTCCGTGAGCTGAACCAACAGAATTCTTTTTTTGGAACTTGAAAGAGTTTAAATAAATACAGTTGGTGCGCTATCACTATCACCTGACCCCAGAAATCGCGTGCCTCCCAGAGAACTTTGTGCCTGATCTTGTGTGGGCCTGCAACTACGGATGCTGGTTCGATAATGGAGTGGTGTAGTTCACCACATGACTCACCCCCCGCCCCACCAGAACCGGCGTTCGGAGGTGACACCACCATCTCTCTAATATGGCTAGAATGGGCCAACAGACACCCTCTGCACCAGAAGCATGCTACTGGTTGCTCCACATCCAAATGTGCTGGCTTAAGGTAATCCACAGAAACAGTCTCTCGCTTGCTGCCCATTACTAGAACAAACATTGTGACATCAGATGTCATTCCACAGCACATTAAAAGGGTCCTTGTATGGCCATTGCAATGGCATCCTGTGGGCATGCCTGTGAAGGAACCGTGCTGGAAGTCCTTAAGCCAGAGGGTAAGAAGTCAAAAGTCCATGCCGAGTGGTCCGGACCAATGCCAGTGCACCCACCTTCTCATTCAGTGTCAGTAAAAAGTAGGAGGCTCCTGCTGCCTAGGTGCTGCCAGGATAAAATCACCTGGGATTGTTTGGTGTGGTACATTTTCTTAACAGTACCCAGGGTTGTATGTCCATCCAATCCGGACTCTTGAGACGTGCCATGAGGGCTGTGTTCAAGTGTCGATGAAAACACTCCTCTATATCGTTAGTCTGGGGATGATAGGACATAGTACGGTGCAGATGCATACCTAGTAACTGTGCAGTTGCAGTCCATAGCCCAAACATGAACTGTGCCCCTCTGTCAGATATGTCCATAAGTAAACTGAAATAGGCTATCCAATGAGCGATGAGGATTTGTGCACAAGCTATAGTGGGGGTGTCCAAGAGGGGAACAACCTTTGGCTATCTCATAAATCTGTCCACCACAGTAAAAAGATGAGTAGCACCTCTAGATAGGGGTAACGGCCCAACGACATTGACATGGATATGATTGAACCGCTTCTGTGTTGGGGTGAAAGTCTGCAGTGGAGCCTTGATGTGGCACTGAAATTTGGGAGGTTTGACATGGGATACATGTCCTTGCCCAAACGCCAACTTGAACAATATGTGCAACATGAATTTGTCCACCATGAGCCTTGTTGCCCAAATAAAAGAGTAAGCCAAACCATATATAGCGTCGAATACCCGATGTCCCCAAGTAGTAGGTGATGGCAACTAGCATCAAATCACACGTAGAGTGCAGGTAAAACACGAGTTTCAATAGGTTAATATATGCAGCTAGGTCTTGAGGTCTTGGCTAAGCCAGAATGAGGGGGGATGGGTCTCCACCGGTTTATAGTTATGCAAGGTCACCAGGTGGCTCACCTGGTGACCTAATGGTGTAATAACATATCACATTCACCCCCCCCCCCCCCGTCTCTTTCCAATACCTGATGAGGTTTCCTCTTCCTTCTGGGTGCTGGGGCAGGGGAGGTGGGGGGTATCAGAGCCTGGGAGTCCTGGCCCTAGGTGAGGGTATGTTGTGGGGGTGTAGGGCTTTCCACCCAAGTGTTGGTCATTGGGGGTGTGCTCGTCTGTCACTCGTCGTGCTGCTCCGTAAGAGTCCACAACCCTTCCGCGTCATCCGAGGTGCATTCGTGATGGTCCGCTGGGGCCTGTGGCTCTCCTGCATCATCCGCTGTCCTGTCCAGCCAGTCCATAGAGGTCTTCAGCTCTCCTGCACCGCCCACACTTCCTGTCAGTGTCAGGTCCCTGGTGGACTCCGAGTCTTCCCGTTCGTCACCGAACGCGACGTATGCGTAGTGAAGGTTTGCATTCCTCACTTCCATGGGCTCCACCAGAGGGTCCGTCCTGTGGGATCTGCAGTGCTTCCGGAGGAGCGCCAGTCCCAGTGTCGTCAGCCATCTAAGCAGCACCGTGCCTGTCGCAGCTTTCCTCGAGAAAGAAAACATACAGTCATGGGGTGTCATGTTAGTGGCAGCACACAATAGCAAGCGTATGGATTGCAGGGCCTCCGGTAACACACCTTGCCACTGGTAGGTCCTTTGCTTTTAGGGTCAGCAGGGCAGTTTTCCAGATGGTGGCATTCTCCCTTTCTACCTGTCCATTCCCCCTGGAGTTATAGCTTGTGGTGCAACTGATCGCAATGCCCCTATCTCTCAGGAACTGATGGACCTCGGTGCTCATAAAGGCAGCACCCCTGTCTGTGGGTATGTAGCTGGGGTACCCGCACAAGCTGAAGATGGACTGCAAGCACCTTATTACCATGGCTGCAGAGACGTTGGAACACAGGATAGCAAAGGGGAAGCATGAGTATTCATCAATGGCATTGAAGAAATAAAAATTCCTATCATAGGAAGGGAGCGGGTCTTTAAAGTCGAGGCCGAGACGCTCGAAAGGCCTGGTAGCTTTTATTAGTGTAGCTTTATCTCGTCGGTGGAACTGCGGTTTGCACTCCGCTCAAATGGGGAAGCCCCTGCTTGCTGTCCGTACCTCCTCTACTGAGAATGGGAGGTTTTGGGCCCTTATAAAGTGGAAAAGCCTAGCAACTCCTGGGTGGCCCAGCTCATTGTGCAAGCTCTGCAGCTGGGTCATATGGTTAAGGGCTGCACAGGTGCCTCTGGACAGTGCGTCTGGGGGCTCGTTGAGCCTCCCTGGGTGGTATAGAATATCATAGCTATACGTAGACAATTCTATCCTCCAGTGCAAGATCTTATTATTTTCTATCTTCCCTCTGTTCTGATTATCGAACATGAACGCCACTGATCGTTGGTCCGTGACCAGGGAGAAGCATTTACAGGCCAGAAAGTGTCTCCAGTGCCTCACTGCTTCCACGATGGCTTGGGCTTTCTTCTCCACTGCTGAGTGTCTTACCTCGGACTCTTGCAGGGTCCACGAGGAAAAGGCCACTGGTTTCCCCTCCTGGTTCAGGGTGGCAGCCAATGCCACATCTGAGGCATCGGTCTTTACCTGAAAAGGGACCGTCTCATCTATGGATCGTAGGATTGCTTTCACAATCAGATCCCTAATCTCCTTAAAGGCTTTGGTAGCTAATGGACTGAGAGGAAAAGTTGAGGCTTTTATAAGTGGGCAGGCCCTGTCAGCATAGTTGGGGACCCATTGTGCGTAATATGTGAAAAGCTCCAAACATCTCTTTAATGTCTTCTGTAAATGTGGAATTGGGAGATCTAGGAGCAGGCGCAAGCGGGCAGGGTCCGGGCTGATTTCCTCATTCTGCACCACGTAGCCCAGAATATCCAGCTTCCTAGTGCTGAAGACACATTTATCCTTATTATACGTTAGATTGCGGTCTTTTGCTGCCTGAAAAAAACATTGGAAGTTAGTGTCATGGTCTGCTTGCGAGTGGTCACAAATTGTAACATTGTCCAGGTATGGGAACGCTGCCTGTAAGTGGTACTCGTCCACTATGTGGTCCATCTCCCGCTGGAACAGGGATTCCCCATTGGTGATGCCAAAGGGGAGATGTAGGAACTGGTACAGCCTACCGTCCACCTCGAACGCCATGTATATCCGATTGCTCTCCCTAATGGGCAACTGGTGGTATGCTGCCTTGAGATCAATGGTGGAGAACACTTTGTACTGGGCAATGCTGTTTACTACATCCGCAATACGTGGAAACGGGTAGGCATCCAGTTGTGTAAATTTATTGATCGTCTGATTATAGTCCACAACCATGTGCCTCTTTTCCCCAGACTTCACTACAACCACTCGTGCTCTCCAGGGGCTGGAGTTCGTCTCTATAATGCCCTCCTGCAGGAGTCTGTGGACTTCTGCTCTAATGAACTCCCTATCTTTTGGGCTGTACCTCCTGCTCTTGGTGGCCACTGGGGTACAGTTGGGAGTGAGATGTGTGAATGACAGGGGTAGTTCTATATTCAGGGCCATAAGGTTACAGTGTCGTCTATTTCTAAGGAGTAGTGGGGGAAGCGGCCCGTCATGCACTATAGAGATGCTTTTCAGCTCGCACTGAAACTCCAGCCCCAGCAGTACTGCCGCACAGAGGCGCAGGAGCACCAGCAACTTAAACTCATTGTACTTCATACCCTGTATCTCCAGTGTGACCCTGCAGAAATGTTTGACCTTAGTTACATGTTTGTTAGACACCAATAAAATTTGGTGATCACTCGGGTACGTTTTTAACGCAAGGCTTTCTATTAGCCCTTGGTCTATGAAATTCTCCGTACTCCCACTATCCACTAAACAATTTACGGTGGACCCGTTAATCTTAATACTAATGGTCACGTCCGATAAATCATGTGGACTCGCCTGATTCAATCGCAGTGAGGCCAGCATGGCACGTCCTCAGTTCTGGTAGGAGTCTGCATCTTGGTCATAGTAGCATTCAGCATCGCATTTGTCACCCAGTCGCGATGTCCCTTGTCTGGCATCCCTTTCCCAAGATGGCCGACAACACATGGCACTCAGTTTCTGCTGCCTGTGCAGGAAGAAGAGCTTTCCTACCTCTCATTTGCATGAGAGAGGGCTTTGGCGGGAGCCTTGAGACTTCTGCAGACTTTAGCATAATGCCCCTTCTTTCCACACCTCGAACAGTCCTTCTCCATAGCCGGGCAGTGAGCTCTGGGGTGCTTTAGCTGCCCACAGAAAAGGCACTTGGGAAACTCCAGTGGGGCTGCTGCCGCTATGTGCTGCCCTTGATCACCCATGTATCTCTTCCTGTGAGGGGCTAATGAGTCCAGTTCTGAGTACTCCTCCAGAGTCCTCCAGAGCCGCTGCAATAGTTTCTACCTCTTCAAGCCTAACCATCCCCTTTTCCAGCAGCTTTTGTCTTATTTCCGTCAATCTGACACTGGCTACAATTCTGTCCCTTACCAGGTCATCCGCATACTCTTGGGCTGATACTGCTTTAAAAGTACAAGCCCTCGCTAAATCTTTCAGCACGAGTATGAAGTCTCTAACAGACTCCCCTGCCTGCTGCGACCTGGTCATAACCAATGCCTGGAGTGCAGCTCACTGTGCCCTCTATTGTAGTGTCTCTGCAGAGTGTTCATCGCTTCTTGATACGACTTAGCATCCTGTATTAATGAGTACAGGTGACCCCCCCCCCCCAGCTGAGCTAATAGTAGCATCAGCATCTCCTCCTCTGACACTCCCTCCACCCCCCGAGTAATTTAAAAAGCATCTCTGCCATCGGCTGAAGTGCATGTTCTGTGATCCAGCTTAGCCTTTCGGGCCTCAGTACCTAGCTGAACATTTGTCTGTGGTTTGGTAGCTGGGGGGGTGGGGGTGGGTTACGTATTGGTCCTGATCCCTCTCCCACGTGGTCACCCAGTCTTGTGGGAACGTGGGCCTTCTCCGGAGAATTGGGGACAGTTGGGGGTGGCTCTGGGGTAGTAATCCATCCCCACAGTCCTGCCGGAAAATCGAGATTAGTAAGGCGACTTTCCTCATGCCTTCCACCCGCGCTTGGCGTGACTCTTGGTCGTACACCAGGAACCCCGTGGGCTGAATGGCTAGGCCTGGTCCCAGCGAGTTAGTTAGCAGGCAGGGCTCTCGACCGCTCATTATCTGCTCCAGGATGCTTGTGCCCCTTCCATAGTCCACCACGACCACTGGGTGGGTCGCTTTCTCTCTCTCGCGATCCCAATCTTGCAGCTCTCCGTCCGATCTGTTTCTGGTTGCACGTGCGCAGGGCCCATCTCCGTTCCAGGGTCCCTAAGTCGAGACTCGGCTGAGTCGAGGGCTGGTGGGGCATCCATTCTGGATATATATTAGCCTATTAAATTGATGGCGACTAGCATCAAATCACACGAAGCAGAGTGCAGGTAGTTTTAATAGGCAAATATATACAGCTAGGTCTGGAGGTCTTGCCTCTGTGCAAGCCGAGGCCAGAATGAGGGGGGATGGGTCTCCACCGGTTTATATATGCAAGGTTATCAGGTGAGCCACCTGGTGACCTAGTGGTGTAATAACATACCACCACCAAAGGGATGATCAGCCTTGGTTATCTGGTGGACACTTCACCAAGCATCATGGAGTTTGCTGGTCCGATCTTCACATCCTCTAATTTCAGGCCTGAGATGGCAGTGCAATACGTGACCATCTCATTGTCTTCTTGCTGAGCCACTACCAAATCTGTAGAATCTATTCCCGGAACTGGAGATTAGATTGATGTGATGATTGTGCGCGATAACGTGTCAGCAGCCAGATTGTCTCTCCTTGCAATGTGCTGTATAGAAGTTACAAACTCCAAGATAAATGAGAGATGTCATTGGTGTTGGACTGACCATAGATCCGAGACCTTGGCAAAAGCAAATGTGAGTGGCCTGTGGTCTGTAAAAACTGAGAACTCTCTTCCCTCCAGAAAGTAACAAAAATATTGTATGGCAAGGTAGAGAGTGAGGAGTTC
Organism: Narcine bancroftii; assembly: GCF_036971445.1. Taxonomy (NCBI): domain Eukaryota; kingdom Metazoa; phylum Chordata; class Chondrichthyes; order Torpediniformes; family Narcinidae; genus Narcine; species Narcine bancroftii. The sequence continues at coordinate 37,160,124 of NC_091473.1, forward strand.
TCTGTCAAAAGTGCTGTACTTTTGTTCTGGCTGCCTCAAGTTGCAACTGAAAAAGGCTGGGAGTTTCCAGGTGCCATTTTCCAGCTGTTCCAGTACCCCACCTATAGCTGTGTTTGATCCATCAACCGTTAGAGCCTCAGCACATCGATTCATGGATGCACTTGCATTATTGCTTTCGCCAGTGCTACTTTGGCTTTTTCAAAAGCAGCCATGGCCTCTCCATTCCATTTCAGCTCTTTAGGCTGTCCAGACAAGAGCTTGAAAAGTTGTTGCATTGTTATTGAAGCTGCCAGCATGAAATGGCGGTAGAAATTTATCATCCCTACAAACTCCTGCAGCCCCTTAATGATAGATGGTTTGGGAAACTTATAGATGGCCTTGACCTTAGACAGTAGTGGGACCACTCCATGTTGATCAATGTGATGACCAAGGAAGTCAATGGATATTAGGCTGAACTGGCATTTAGCAAGATTAATTGCTAAGCCATGCTCATCGAGCACAGAGCTGACAAAGATGTGTCCAGTGTTCTTGATGGTAGTGGTTGGCAATGAGATGTCGTCTAAGTATATAATTGCAAAGTCCAGGCCCCAGTCAACGGTGTCCATGAGTCGTTGAAAGGTCTGGGCTCCATTCTTCAAACTGAATGGCATATAGAGAAACTCGAAAAGCCTGAATGGGGTAATGAGAGCTGTTTTTGGAATGTCATCCAGATGAACTGGGATTTGATGGTAACCACATACCAGGTCAATCTTGTAAAAGATCTTAGCACCATGTAGGATCGTTGTAAAGTCCTGTATGTGGGGAATGGATATCGATTTGCCATTGTAATCTCGTTAAGGTGATGTTAGTCTCCACAAGACCTCCAGCCACCAGATGCTTTGGGAACCATATGAAATGGAGACACCCATGGGCTATTGGAGCACTGAACGATACCCATCTCCTCCATTCTCCTGAATTCCTCTTTGGCCAACTCCAGTTTGTCTGGAGGTAGCCTGTGCACTCGTGCATGAATAGGCCATCCATTTGTTGGGATATGGTGCTGTACTCCATGTTTGGGCTGGGCTGCCATGAACTGCAGAGTGACAATGCTCAGAAAATTGGCCAGAATTTTCGTGTACTCATTCTCTGAAAGGGTCACGGAGTTGAGATGTGGTATGGGTGATGCGGCATGTTGTAAAACGAGTGACTCAAATGTTTTGGGATTAACCAGACGGTGACCTTTTAGATCCACTAGGAGGCAGTGTGCTTGTAGAAAGTTAGTGCCCAGCAGTGGCTGAGACACGTCGGCTATGATAAAAGATTATCTGAATTGGGAAGACCCAAAATGGTGTGGAATTGTTGTTACCCCATATATTCTGATGCTGCTCTTGTTGGCGGCTGTCAGGGTAGGCCTCTTCTTTCCAAAAGGCGTATCCAGGCAAGAGGAGGCTAATACACTGACCTCTGCTCCTGTATCGATGCAAAGTGCTGACTTGAATGCCGATCCCACAGGAAGAGGTGGTTGTCCTTGCCAGCCATCATTGCTACTACTGACAGCCAGCCTCGACGTTTCCCAAATGTGTGCAGGGGTGTCGGCACTGGTGGACCGCAGCTCCCCACCTTTGGTGATAGTAACACAGGTGTTCTGTCCCAGTGCCTCTTAATGCTGAGAGTGACCCCATACCTCCAACAGGGGTAGGCATAGCTTGTGCCCTTTGTATTAGCACTGCCACATGACCAACAGTCGCTTCCCCATCCTGTTTGGTGTGCCATAGCTCATCCAGGCAGGCGCCCAGTTGATGTGGATCACCATCAGCAAGGAGCAGACAGATGTCCTCTGACATCTGTTCCTGGAAAATCTGCTCAAAAAGAAAACAGGGCCTGTGCCCGTCTATGAGCGCCAGCACCGCATTCATCAGTGAAGGAGGCATGCGGTCCATATGAAGGAGACTTGCCACCCTGTTGCTATGGAAATGTCCAAAAGTATGAGTGAGAAGTGCTTTGACAGCTTCATGCTTATTATTGGCTGGAGGTTGGCTTAAGAATTCAACGATGCGTACCGTGATGTCCTGATCTTGCGCTGCGACAACATAGCAATATTTAGTAGTGTCAGGGGCAGTCTGACAAAGATTAAACTGGGCCTTTGCCTGCTTGAACCAAACCTGTGGTTGTGAGGTCCAAAAAACCGATAGCTTGAGTGCAACGACATTCTGCGTATCCATAGCTAGGTCCTAAAAGTCATTTTGGACCATCAGTCACCAATGTGGCAAGTGGTGCAGTGAACAAAGCACAGCAGGAGTTATCCGTGGGCTGAACCAACAGAATTCCTTTTCGGAACCTCTGAAGGAGTTTAAATAAATACAGTTGGCATACAATCACCATCACCTGACCACAGAGGCCGCGTACCTCCCTGAGCCCTTTGTGCCCCCCGGCCACCGGGAACACTTGATCCTGTGGGAACCCACAACTACAGATGCCAGTTTGATAATGGAATGGCAAGGTTTGCCACAATACTTCCAATACCTTCTATCTGAACTGAGGTTTGACATTGAGTTTTAGGAAGTGGCTAAAAGAAATCACTAAAATTATGCAAAGAATCTGAATTGGTATAAATCACGTCAGTGATGCTGAAATGCTAAGTATTCTGTTAATTTATTCCCGTCAAGCTCAGTAATGCCTCCAAACAATTTCCAATATTTTTCAATATAAATTTTAACAGGGGTAAAATAAATAAGTAAATGAAATAAATGTAAAATATAATTACCTGCTGAAACCATTCCTTAAATGGTAGCAACAGAGATTGTTTTGTAAGATCTCCTTAATTTGTTTTGAACTTACAACTAAATAAATGACAAAAGACATGCTCAGCTTTTAAATGTACATTAAAATAAAGCATTCAATTTATAATATTTGGGCTTCAACCAAACATAATTTTGTTTAAAAAAAAAGTCACCTTCCCCACATATAAGTGGTGTAATTTTGTGGATTTGAGTTTCGATGAAAACTTTAGACTGAAGTCTTGAATTTCATTCAAGAGAACCTACAACTAACACATTGGAACAATGTCTCTGGCAATTTTGAATGACCAATATACATCCAGTCAGGTTAGGTATGTGTTCGTCCAATAATACCAGCACTATAGACAATAGACAATAGACAATAGGAGCTGGAGTAGGCCCTTCAGCCCGTCGAGCCAGCACCGCCATTTTACAGATCATGCCTGATCACTACCATCAGTACCCCTTTCCAGCCTTATCCCCATAACCCTTAACCCCTTTGCCCACTAGAGTCTTATCTAACTCTCTTTTGAACATAATCAGCGAATCTGCCTCTACCACCCTCTGTGGCAGAGCATTCCACAGATTCACACTTCTCTGGGTAAAAAAATCTTTTCTCATCTCCGTCCTAAAGGGCCTACCCTGTATTCTTAAACTATGCCCTCTAGTCCTCGTCTCCCCCATCATTGGGAACAAGTAATCCGATTTCACCCTGTCTATCCCCCTGATAATTTTGTATACCTCAATCATGTCCCCCCTCATCCTTCTAAACTCCATCGGATAGAAGTCCAGTTTTTCTAGCCTTTCAGCATATGTCAACCCCGCCATCCCTGGAACTAACCTTGTAAATCTGCGCTGCACACCCTCTATAGCTAGTATGTCCTTCCTCAAAATTGGAGACCAGAAATGGACGCAATACTCGAGGTGGGGTCTCACCAGGGCCATGTACAACTGCAGAAGGGCGTCTCTGTTCCTATACTCCAATCCCCTCTTTATGAAAGCCAACATGCCATTTGCCTTCTTCACAGCTTTCTGAACCTGCTTGCTAGTCTTCAGTGACTGGTGAACAAGTACTCCCAGATCCATTTGCTCCTTCCCACTCCCTAGCTTGTCTATATTTAAATAATACTCAGCTTTCCTATTATTGCCCCCAAAATGGATAACCTCACATTTGCTTACATTGAACATCATCTTCCATTCAGCAGCCCACTCCCCCAACCTGTCCAAGTCCCTCTGCATTTTACTCACAACAATTTACTCACAACCTCCTGTTTCTGGATCCGGATATCCATTAGATCCCCTACTTCCCCAGGAAAGTTCCCCAAGTCTCTTGATACCACATGACCACTACCCCCTAACTGACCATAACCTATATCCTCCTTGGTAAAGACAGTTGCAAAGTATTTGTTAAATTCTTCAGCCATCTCCTTGTTTCCGATAATAATTTCACCCTTTTCCATTCTTAATGGACCAATTTTAGACCGAACCAATTTCTTCCTCTTCACATATTTAAAAAAGCTTTTGCTATCCTCCATTATATTATTTGCTAATTTCCTCTCGTACTTCATTTCCCCTCTCTTATGACTTTCTTAGTTACCCTCTGATGCTCTTTGAAGGTTTCCCAATCCTCTAACTTCCCACTCCGCTTCGCTATCCTATACTTACTCCCTTTGGATTTGATATTACACTTGATTTCATTAGTTAGCCACAGCTGCCATTTGCATCTCCTAGAGCCTTTCCTCCACTTTGGAATAAATTTGTCCTGAAACCTGTGAAAAATGTCCAAAAATACCTGCCATTTTTCCCCAGTTGTCCTCCCAGCTAGTGTATCTTTCCATTTTATTTTGGCTAGCTCCTCCCTCATAGCTGCATAATCCCCTTTATTTAACTGCAGTACAGATGCTTCCGACTTCCTTTCTTTTTCCCTTTCTAATTGCAGCTCAAAAGTAACCATACCATGGTCATTATTCCCTAATGGCTCCCCTACATCGAGGTCACTTATTAACTCTGCGTCACTGCACAGGACCAAGTCCAGAATCGACTTCCCCCTGGTAGGTTCCTCCACTAGCTGCTCCAAGAAAGTATCTCGTAGACATTCAATAAACTCAGTCTCTTGTGCTCCTGCCCCCGTCTGATTATCCCTGTCCACCTTCATGTTAAAGTCCCCCATAACTACTGTATTGCTACCACTTTGACATGCCACTCTTAATTCCTGATTTATACTTCTACTGAAATCTAAGCTACTTTTCGGAGGCCTGTAAATGACCACCATTATGGTCCTCATGCCTTTACAATTTCTTAATTCTATCCCAACAGACTCTACCCCACCTGTTTCAATGTCTTTCCTTTCAAATGCCTGAATTTCATTTCTTACCAACAGAGCTACCCCACCTCCTCTTCCTAACTTTCTGTATTTTCTATAGGACGTGTACCCGGGAACATTTATTTCCCAATCTTGCCCTTCCCGCAGCCATGTCTCCGTTACTCCGACAATATCATAACCTCCCATTGCCATTTGTGCCTCAAGCTCATCCATTTTATTCCTTACACTCCGTGCATTCATACACAATACCTTGATACCACATCTCCTTTCTCCCTCCACCTTTGTTCTCGATGCACTTGCCTCTACTCTCCTATTCTTTTTAGTCCCATTTTTCCTTATTGTTTCACCATCTAACTGAACCACACCTATATTCACTCTCCTATCTGCTTCCCTATTAGTCCTGTTCCCTTCCCCCTGCCAAATTAGTTTAAATCAAATCTGACAGCTTTTTTAAACCTAACTGCCAGTATATTGGCCCCCATTGCATTCAGGTGTAAACCATCCCTCCTGTAGAGGTCTTGTCTTCCCAAGAAGAGATCCCAATGGTCAATGAACCTGAATCCCTGCACTCTCCACCATTCCTCCAGCCACACATTTAACCTCCTGATTTTATTATTTTTGCCCCCACCCATGTACAGCACAGGTAGCAGCCCCGAGATTACAATCCTGGAGGTTCTGCTTCTTAACCTCCTTCCGAGCTCACGGTAGTCCCTCTTCAGGTTCTCCTCCTTCATCTTATCCACGTCATTTGTACCCACGTGTATCAGGACTTCTGGCCGTTCACCTTCCCCCCCCAGGATTGGGTTTCATGACAATAACGTATGCAAGCTACCAGCACTGAGTGTGGGCAGCGAAGGTAGGAGGGAAGGGCTGCAGGAAGTCCAGCAGCTCCATGAATAGCAGATTGTATTTTTTTTGGCAAATCAAGTGTCATTTTTTAAAAAATCATTTTTACGAGTGACTTGTAGTTCATGATTTAATCCAATCAAAGTTCAGTTCTGCTTGGAAGCTTAAAAATTCTGCCTGCTTGTTAACAGCATCAAATTCTGAGCTGCAAAATGATACTGTTTGCTCATAAATTCTAAACTTGTAGCTGGCCAGAAGTTGGCGGGAAGATGGAACCATTTCTAGCTTTGTATCCAGAACACCTCCCCAACTCTTCAGATTTTATTCCTTCATATTTTGATCACGTTGCTGGTGTACTAAAACACAGGAAACAACAGCTGTCTAGGATTCTATCCAAGTAGCGCTCTTTGTGTCTGAGCCAAATGGTTGTATGCCAGGAAACGATTCATTTGAGATGTCATCACTATCAAGTCCAATACTTTCCATACAGACCTGCATTGCAGGAGTGGTCACTGGAAACGGTTCACAAGTGGGAACACTGGCTAATTTATTTTCCTCCTTTCTATCCAACCCTAAGATATTGAGGCCAAATGTTTGTCTTATTGCTACCCAGATAATCATGGCAGAATCTAAAGATGATTTCTTTCTGCTCTGAATGGCTCACTGCTGTACAGCCCCATTCAGTTGTTAATTGGATCATATCAAGTCATGTGAAAGATCACAAAGTACTTTATTTTAACCAACAATACCCATATTTTACTTGAATAACAATGGTTGAGCATCACAGTCAATAAATTCACCTGGATTTCCTACATTCATCTCAAATGATTGGATTACATTTCCAAATTATATATGGTAGTGTGATTCTTAAATGGTAACACAGTGGGACTGCATTTTTAAAACTGCAATAGATTCAAGTTCTACTTGAATCAATAGCTGGAGTCTGCAAAAAGAGTGGCGGGGGGGATTTTTGTTTAAATGTTGGGTTGCTGCCAACCCAATCAGTCTCATCTCCACCAATGAAGTTACTAACTGAATCACCTCACTCTGAACCTCTCCATTTCATGCTTTCATATCACCACCAGATTCAGACGAAAATACCCAATTGCTACTATTATCTGCATCTGAAAGTTGTTCAGAGACTGCAACATCCACTAACAAAGCAAAAATACCACACATTTTTCAAGATTATTTTGTGCTTTAGTATTTTTTTTAATGATTTGTAAGGTACATTTAAATCTCTGTAACCTTCCAAAGTGACAATCATACTCATCAGCTTCTTATAGAGGCCCCTACTAGATAGCCTTTGATAAATGTCTGACATAATTTTTCAAGCTGAATAAACTCAATCAAAATTCACATCCCTCTGGAAGCACTAAGTGCCTCTAGGAAACTTAGTTCTGGTCCACTGAGTATATGCCGCATTCGGAGCCAAAAACAAGCATTTACTCACTAAATATTTGCTGGAAAGAATTTCTAAATGCTAAAATCTGCAGAAGTATGCTTCAGATAACTGGCTTTGTTTTTAACTCACACTAATTCCTGCTGATTGATTTGGTTAGGAACAGGGCTTATTTTTAATACACTAAAATTTGAATTTGGCTATGAGAAAATACTATTTTCAATTAACATTATTATGTAGTACACGTAATTTTCAAAAAAGTCATTTCAGACACTCTTTAATGTTATTCTTTCTTCAGACTTACAGCATATATTTTATACAGGCTCCCCTTTCTGTTTAAACTATAATGGCCAATAAATTGAATGGCACACCATTAGATTTTTGAATGGAGTACATTTCAATGTATTTCTGCATGTTTTCGGTGACGTTCAAAATGAATCCTTTGGGGCTCAGCTCTACAAACAAATATAAAATCTCTGATGTGTGGGATGTGTTTTGAATTATGTCAGTTATCATAATTAGTGTGTCTGCAGCTACAATTCGATCACGTTTTCTGCTTTGGAAGCATCATTGGATAATCACAGGGAACCGAGTTTTCATAGCACTTTATTGACTGTTGCTGCTCTATTTAAAGGGTTACCCTGTCACCTGACACATTCCACTGAGCTTCATAAGTCCTCTATCCTCACAGATGTACTCCTGAGAAAGCATTCCTGTTCTTTATTCCCTGATGAGGCTATATCAAATAAAAAAATACATGAACAGGGCATAAAGAGGTGACTTATGTATCCTGTTGCATAGCCTCTACCTGAATTTTTCTGCACCATGCAGATGCTGGCAATCACCACTACACAAATATGCTGAATAAACTCAGCAGGTCCTGCAGTGTCCATACTGCGTGACCTGCTGAGTTTCTCCAGCACATTAATGTATTGCAGTCGGCTCCAGCATCTGCAGACTTCCTTGTTTAGCTGACAATGACCAAACTTCGTTCAGACTTGCTGAGCAATCATGAGAGCCTGAACTACAGCACCATACCACCCCAATACCTGAAATTGAAGAATTTGATCAGAACTTCGGTTCAAACTGTGGTGGACACAAATGATGGCCATTGTTACCAGACATATCTAAAAATAAGTAAAACACCAAAGTCTATAGACACCGTGATTGAAGTAAAAACACACAAAGCTGGAGAAACTCAGCAGGTCAAGCAAAGGTGAAAATACAAAACCGACGTTTCAGGCTTAAGCCTTTCATTAAGGTATGGAAAAATGTTGGTGGGCATCTGAGCAAAACTGTAAGGGGGGGAAGGTGTGGTCACAAAGGCAGGAGGTGATAGATGGAGAAGGGAGGGAGGTGACAATAGCGATCAAGGGGAGGAGGGATGGCTAGGGGAAGGGAGGGGTAAGAACACTTTCATCTCAGGAGACAAGCTTTCCACTGACGTGTATTACAAGCCCACTAACTCCTACAACTACCTTTACTACGCTTCCTCACAGCTTGTCCCCTGCAAGGATTCTATCCCCTTCTCTCAATTTTTCCATCTCCACCACCAGTTTCCAAGATAAAGTCCTCCAGTCCAGATCTGCTTTCATCCACAAACATGGCTTCCCCTTCACCACCTTCAATGCAGCCCTCACCCATATCTCCTCCATTTCACACTCATAGGTCCTGACCCTCCCCCTCCCCCTCTCCCCAGATCTCCTACCACCCCACCAGCCTTCACATCCAACACATTATCCTCTGGAATTTCCTGCCCTTACAACAGGATCCCATTATCAGACACATCTTCCCCCTCTGCCTTCTTTAATACCACTCCCTCTGTGACTCCTTCGTGCACATTCCCTAGGGTCACAGGAAGTGCAACACTTGCATCAACACCCATCCCCCCTCACCACAGTCTGGGGCAACAATTCACTTGTGTATCTGCAGGACTGATTTACTGCATCCAGTGCTCCATTTGTGGCCTTCTCTACATTGGAGAGACTGGTCACAGATTGGGAGATCGCTTCACCTTTTCTCCATCTGCAACAGTGACAGAGACTGCCAGTAGCCAACCATTTCAGCTTTGTGTCGCACTCCAATGCCTACATGTCTGTCCGTGGCCTTCTGTACTGTCCCACCAAGACCACTCACAAATTGGAAGAACAACACCTGATTCTCCAACCAGATGGCATTAACATCTTTTCCAGTTTCTGATAACCTGCTCTCCTCTTCCCCCCCACCCTTCGCTTCCCCTTTCCAGTTCTCCTCCCTCCCTTCCCCCCCCGTCACCTAATTATCCCTCCTCCCCTTGATCACTGCTGTCCCCTCCCATCCTTCTTCACCTATCAACTCCTGCCTTTGCGACCACACCTCCCCCCCTTATTCTTTTACTCAGGTGCCTGCCAACATTTTCCCCATACATTAATGAAGGGCTCAAGCCTGAAATGTCGGTTATGTATTTTTATCTTTGTTATATAAAGGACATTGTTTGCTGAGTTTCTAAACAATAAGTTATTTCCTTTTGTTTACACTTTGTCGCATCAAAGTACACCAAAACAATAAATCTTGTTTGGTGTGTAATAGACCTAATGAATATTCTACTTGCACCAGCATTTCACAAGTTCCAGTGAAATTAGTAGATAGTTTCATTATGTGGATCCTTACTGAGAAAAAATATTATTTTTTTTTAAATCAACTTTTATTTGTTCCTTGATTATTCTCATCAAATGAGCTTTGACAGTGGTGCGTTATCACGAGAACAAAGTATTTCATTTATCCATTTGAGAAGATTATTCTGTCCACTTTTGCAATCGACTATGAAACTTTTTCAGTTTTTCTCTAACACTCTATCTCAAATTTGTTCCATTTGCTGATGTTGATTCAAGAATTAGTTTTATTCGTCCCCATTGTTCTAACACAGATCAATTTAAGGTAGCTTTCCAGTTCCACCTTTTCCTTTAATTTGTCATCCCTTTTGTGTTATAACACCAACTGAATGAATTCTTTCCTGTCAAACCAGCATATATGACATCAGTTAGCAGGGTAGGACCAATAACCATACATGCCAAGAAATTAATCAAATCAAATCCTCTTGAAGGAATTGTTTCATTTATTGACCTTAGCTGAATGATATTTGGTTTGGTGTAATGAACTTGTTTGCATCACCCATTTCACATTCAATGTGAATTTACTTGGCAATACCCATAAAAAAAACTGAGTAATTTATTTCTTGTCATGAAATAACTCGTCGGACAATAGGTCATGGATTAACAGCTATACGTTCAATACAAATCAGTCATGTAATTATTTAAATTCAAACAGTGAGCATGCAAATAGTCAATACCAATTGCAATAGACAGTATTAATTTGAAAGTGGAGCAATAAATAATGAAGGGAGTGATCAACAAAATGCATAATAGATTTTAAAATCAATCAACTGTAATTGCTTACTTCAAAATTATAGCTGGGATTATGGTACTTTATGAGCTGTTCTGAATCAGTGAAATGATCTTATGATTGAGTTTAGTAAATAGCTGACAAGTTAACATAACTGAATGGATGACAGTTTTTGTGTTAGTCGCCAATGATATTTGCGGATTTCATATCATCTTTCTAAACAGTGCGACTAACTGAGTTATAGAGTTGTTCATCCACAGAAACGGTCCCTCTGGCCCACCATGTCATGCCTATTGACACTAATCCGACTTGTCTGCATTAATTCCATAGCCTTCTGTGACTTGCTCATTCAAGTGGCCATCAAAATTCTTGTTGAATGGTATTATTGTTCCTCTCTGCTCTGGCAGTTCAAGCTAGTTACCAACTCCTCTTTGTGTAAAATATTTACCCCTCAGTTCTCCTTTCAACCTTTCACCTTAAATCTGTGCCTTCTGTTTTTGGACAGTCCTACAATGGAAAACAAATACTGGCCATCTCCCGATCTATGCCTCTCATAATTTTATTTACCTCTGTCATATCACGTATTAGCCTTCATTTCTCAACAACACCTCGGCTCTGCCAACCGCAATAGTGTAGATCTCCCAGTAGACACCCATTTCATTTCACCATCACTCTTCCCTTGCTAACATATCTGTTCATGGTCTCATGCACTGCCAGACTGAGACCACCCACAAGTTGAAGGAAAAACTCTTCGATTTCCTTCCAGGCACCCTCCAACCGGATGGCATTAACATCAACTCAACTCCCCTTTCCTTTTTCCTTTCCCTGAGTGCACACACTCTCTGTCTCTCTCTTTCTTTTCCCTCTGTCTCCTTTCACAGAGATAAAATCAATTCTCACCTTTTATATCCAGTTAACACCTTTTGACTGGACCCTCCCCCTTCCATTCTTCCCTTTTTCTCTTTCTAGTCTTTATTCAGATGTCTTCCTGTTATTTGCTTATTGCAGTGGGTCTCAAGCTTTTTATTTCCACTCACATACCACCTTAAGTTATCCCTATGCCATAGGTGCTTTGTGATTAGTAAGAGATTACTTAAAGTGGTATGTGAGTGGGGAAAAAAAGCTTGAGAGCCACTGCTCAAGGGGGGGTGTCACGTGATGCTGCAGGATTAGAACGTAGAAGCCTGACCCTCCTGGTGAATTAGTAAAAAAGTGCTGAATAAAAAATGTTTTAAATTCTGAAAACTTCTTAAACTACATTTAAACACTGCTACAATACTTTTAAAATGCCTCAAAAGAAAGATAAAGCAGCTGCTGCCTTACCTGTAGTCCGACCTGAAGAGAAGGCGAAGTGAGATCTGAGACCTACTATGAGTCAGAAGCAGGGAGTTAGGTCCAACTACTCCCTGGGTGAGTGACTCTGACAAGAGAACTTCTCCTAGGGTGGCTGTCCCTCAGCGAAGGAGAGAAGAATCAGAATCGAATGTCACATGCACGAGTGACCGGAGCTTTCATAAATGTCATCAGAGGAAGAAGAGGAGTTGGGCTCACAACGAACCAGCAGTGAAGAGACTGAAGATGATGTGGATGTCCAATTATCAGAAGAGGAGGTAGTAAAAGAAGCTATAACTTTTAAAAGTAAATGTAAAGCAAAGGATATAAGCAGTATTGATTTATTAATAAAAAATTTCACGAAATGAGAAGAGAAGTGAAAGGAGAAATTAATAAAGTTGTGGATGTTGTTAATAATTTGGAAATAAAAATTGGAAAATTGAAGGGAGAAAGCAGCATAAGGACAATAGATCACTAGAGTGGAAGATCCCACCACTGCTTTAACTATGGAACACCGGAAGCTTCTGCAAAAAGTAGATAGATTGGAAAATTTTAGCAGAAGAAATAACATTAAAATAGTGGGTCTTAAAGAAGGAGTGGAGGAGCAAGATCCAATTGGCATTTTTTATGAAATGGATTCCTGAAGTAATGGACCAAGTGAACTTTGATCACCCTATTGAGTTTGAAAGAGCTCACCGATCTCTCAGACAAAAAAACGCTTTCAAATCAGGACCCGCATTCTGTGTTAATTAAGTTTCTTTGATATCAAGACAGAGAGAAGGTTTTGACCCTAGCAGCAGAAGGGGCAAGAGCAAGGAAAGGACTGTTCAAGCATGCAGGGAGTAAGGTCTTATTTTAGTCTGCTCTAAGTGCTGATTTATTTTTTTTTTAAAAGAGAATTTAATCCTGTTAAAAAGAACCTCTGGGGAGGGGGGAGGGGGGAAGGATATTGATATGTGCTACGTTACCCAACAACCTTGAAGATTTTCTTGCCTGGAGGTGAAAATAAATTAATTTCGAACTTTGCACAAGCAGGAAAATGTATGCAAAATCTCCCAAGAGCTCAAGTTGAATGAAGAATTAGAAGAATGATAGTTTATCAATATGTTTTGATGGAGTGACATTACGTAGTAGGTTACGCAAGAGTGGACGGTTTTGAATATTGTCTTTTTTTAATTTGTTGATTTTTTGGAATTCTTTTTGAATTACTATTTGTTAATTTTCATACATTTATAAATAAATGATTAAGATTAATATACCAGGAGAGTTGGAGAGGAGATGGGTTTTTGACTTCTACTGTATTATGTGGGTAATTATGACCGTGGTTGCAATCCATAAAAAGGAGGAAGTTAGTGTTGGGTATTATTTAATCAACACCTACTTGGGGTGGGGGGAGGTTTACTTTGTTTACTTGTAGCAATATATGTGGTATTATGTATGCTTTATAAGTAAGTCTGTATCCTTTTCTTTAGCTGGATTGCTGGAGGAATGTGTAAATATTGGGTAAGAGAATTGAGGGAGGAGGGGCCACAGGCAAAGGTAGAGGAAAGAGTGGATTATTAAAGGTGAGTAATATAATGAAATTCTTAAATTTTAATGTTAACGAGGTAAATGGAAGTGTGAACAGAAAGAGTCTATTTGCATATATAAAGACAATGCGAGTGGATCGAGCTTTTTTGCAAGAAACACATTTAATTGAAAAATAACTTTTCAAGTTAAAGAGGGGGTTGGGTTCGATACGTGGCAGCTTCATCATTTAATTCTAAGGCAAGGGGAGTGGCAATCTTAGTAAGAAAAAAATCTTCCAATTAAAATACAAAATGTAGTAGTTGGCCCTACAAGGAGATATGTGATGATACATTGTCAAATATATTTAGAATTATTGACTCTTTTAAATCTTTATGTACAAAACATGGATGATGAAAAATTTATACAGGAAACTTTTTTGAATTTAGCAGAGGCACATGAGAATATTTTAATAGGAGGAGATTTTAACTATTGTTTGGATCCAATCTTAGATAGAACTGCTAGAGGAATATCAAGAGCTGGACAATGGTACTAATGAAAGACTTGAATTTAATAGATATGTGGAGAATAATTCATCCCAGAGAAAGAGACTATTTGATTTATTCAAATAGACATGACTCTTATTCTAGAATTGATTTATTTTTAATTTCAGCACAATTAGAAGGTAGGATATTAGATGCTGAATATAAAGTGAGAATTTTATCAGATCATTCATCTTTGGTAATGACAATTGTAATTCCTGACAGAGAGAACTTAGCCAAAAGATGGAGTTACGATTAAAAATAACAGACTTTCAGGATTTCATTAGAGAATAAATACAGTTACCCTGCAATGTAAATTTGAACACTGTTAATGATAAATTTGTAATATGGGATGCTTTGAAAGCATAACAGAGGGGTCAAATTATGTTTTACTTCTGAAATCAAGGAGGAGTATATGAAAGAGGTAGACTGATTAGAAGAAGAAATAATGGTTTTGGAGAAAGATCTTCAAAATAGAAGCCCTGAGGATAAATATAGCCAATTAATTAATTTTAAAAAGTCAAAACAATACATTACAAACTTGGAGAACATAAAAGGTGATTATGAGAACTAAACAAAGATATTATGAATTGGGTGAGCAATCTCACAAATGTTTAGCATGGCAATTGAAAGTAGAATAGGTATCAAGAAAGAATAATGCAATTAAAAATTACTCTAATGTTGTCAGTTATAAGCCCTAAGAAATAAGTGAATCCCTTAAGAAGATCTATTATAAATTATATAGGTCAGAGTCTTTAAAAGATGAGAACAAAATAGATACATATCTGTCTCAGATATATTTATCCAGATTAAGTATGGTAGGACAAACAGAATTAAATGCTAATTTTACACAATTAGAAGTAAAGGAGGCAATTCATTACAAAGTAAAAAAGCACTGGGAGAAGATGGTTTTCCATCTGAATTTTATAAAGAATTTAAAGAGTTATTGATCCCTTTTTTATGGAAATGCTTAAGCAAGCATCAAGAACTCTCCCAGAATCATTTTTAACAGCAATAATTACCATGATACCAAAAAGAAGATCATGACCCCATGAAACTTTCATTGTACAGATCTATTTCATTATTGAATGCAGACTATGAGATTCTTGCTTAAAAAAAAGTAGGAAATAGGATAACAAAATTATAACCAAAATTAATAAATATTGACCAGACATGCTTTGTTAAAAAGAGACAATCAGCTAACTACTTAGTATTATACATTTGGCATAAAATAGAAAAGATTTAAGTGTTGCTGTGGCCTTAGATACAGAAAAGGCTTTTGATTGATTAGAATAGGATTTTTTATTTAAGGTCCTGCAGAAATTTGGATTTGGTCAAATTTTTATAAACTGGATCAATACCTTATATTATGATCCCAAAGCTAAAGTAGTAAATAATGGTCAAACATCTACTCCGTTCCTACTGATGAGATCAAGGATGTCCTTTATCTCTAGCTAGAGCCACTAGCAGAAGTAATTAGGAGTGATTTGGAAATTAAGGGATTTAAGGTTGGTCAAGAAGAGCACAAAATTAATTTATTTGCAGATGATGTTTTAATATTCTTGACAGAACCTGAGACTTATCTGCAGAAATTAAAACATTTTTAAAAAGATGGATGACTTTACCTTTAACATTAACTGTGTTAAAATGAATATATTCCCAAGAATTCAGTATCTTTTTCAAACTTTAATGATACTACTGCCAAAAAAGTTTTTTTTCAAGAATTAAATATGTAAAGAAATTCCTTTGGAAAGTTAAAATGCCAAAGATTTCTATAGAAAGATTAAAATAGAAGTCTGAACTGGGAGGCTTACAACATCCTGATTTTAAGAATTATTACCAAGCAGCCTAAATGAGATGTATTACTTCCCTTTATGAAGGAGTATAAAAACCAGCATGAGCTAGAATAGAGCTGGATAAAATAGGAGAGAGATCAGCAGAATAATTTATATATAAATTTGACTTAAAATTGATGGTTGATGTTAAAGAAACACTATTGCTGAAACATTCGATTACCCTTTGGAATAGATAATTGATGACATTGGAACAAAGGGAAGTATATCGTCTAAGATGCCTTTAACTCAAAATCAACTTGTACCTTTTTCAAAAGACAATAGATTTTTATTATCTGGTTTAGTAAGGGTATTAAGAAAATTGAAAGTCATTACAAGCAAGGCCAATTGATGTCATTTGAACAATTAAGGAATAAATATGGAATACCTAGTAATACTCGGTTTTGCTATTTTCAACTGAGGACATATCTAAGGGAAAAACTGGGTCCAGAGATGCAGTAATGTATATGTAGCAAATCAGAAACCCTTATTAGGAGATAAAATATTAAGAAATTAACTTCTGTAATGTATCATTTATTGCAACTAGGAATAATTAAACAAGGAGTACATAAATCTAGACAGAAAAGGGAGCTAGATTTGAATATTATAATTGATGAAGAAAGATGGTCAGATCTTTGTAAAGAGTGTATGACAAATACTATTAAAGTAAGATATAGATTAGTTCAGGTTTTTTTTAACTTCAGATATATTTGATGCCACAAAAATTGAATAGAATGAAATCAGATTTGTCTGACCAATATTTTAGGTGCAGTGAGGAGTTAGGTACTTCCCTGCACTCAACTTTGTCATGCTCCAAGCTAAGACCTATTTGGGTGGATTTAGGGATTTTTTTAGAGCAAGTTACGGGTATTGTATTTCCACTAAATCCAAGTATATTCCTTTTAGGGAATATAGAAGGAACAAGACCTAAGTTGAAATTATCAATATATCAAACAAAATTTGTTAAAATAGCATTAGCAGTGACTTGGAAATCGATTCCCATTCAGGTATCAGAAGACGGAATGTAGAAATTCAAGATAGTATTCCTTTAGAGAAAATTACATATAATTTGAGAAATAAATACTCTGCATTTTTGTGAATCTGGAGCTCATATATGCAGATTTTAGGTATAAATACATAGAAATACTCTACCAGCCTTTCAAGACCTGTGTTAACAACTTTCTTCCTTAAAATTATCATACAAACTCTGTTGAATTCCAGTGTGTTGAGGGGAAATACTCCAGGAAATCCATGATGTTATTCTTCTTTTCTTTCCTAATTTATATATATGTATATATATATATATATATATATATATATATGGGAAGGGGAGGGGTTATAACCATCGTGTAGTGAATGAAATTCTCTTCATCTTAAACTTTTATTGTTTTGTATAATGGTTTATTAGTTACATGTATGGGTTTTAAAAATAAAATATTCAAAGAGAACCATTGCTTTAGACTCAATGGTTACTGAAATATTTTGCTTGAGAAAAATTGTCATTGTCCCATTTCCTTTGGAGTTATGAAACTCTGCAAATAATGAGTCAATTATATACGATTAAAACAGTGGTTTTCTATTTATTAGTATCTTTCATCCATTTCAAATTAACTTGCAATATCATGACATAATAAATACTAAATAATTACAATTTTCACCCCCCCCCCACCATCCCTAACCCCTACAGATAGAAGAAAAAGACAGAAAAAAAGAAAAGAAAGAACAATAATTATAATCACATTAATAAGACCATAATACATTTTTTGATAAAAGTACCATATTTTCAGGGGGTGGGTGGTGGAATTGAATTAGAAGGTCTAGATTACTCTATATGGCTCACAAATTTCACAAAATTCATCATATTTTATTTCATTAAATCCATCTTCTATTTTTACATAACTTTCCAATTTCGACATTTTAGCAACACACTTTCGTGCTTTTGATGTTGCTAGACTCAAAAATCTCTGTTTATATTTATCTAGTTCCAACTTAATGACTTCATCACATATATTACCCGACAAAAAAAATTGGATCTAATTCAACCTTCACTTTTAATATTTTCTCTAACATAACACATAATTATTTCCAGACATATTTTACCTTTTCACACAACCATACTGAATGCAAGGAATTACCAAACTTTTTTTTTACATCTAAAACATTGAGTAGAAAAATTTAGATCACATTTATTCAACTTATAGGGTGTATAATACAATTGATGTAAAAAAATTATATTGAACCATTTGTTATTTAGCATTGATTGTGTTAGTTACACTATCTCTACACAGTTTTATCCATATATCTTCTTGAATTTGTATATTTTAATCCTGTTCCCACTTCAATTTAGTTTTGTATAAATCTTTCTTTTCCTTTATTTCTTGTAATTTATTACACATAGTAGTTATAAATCTTTGAATAATAAAGGTTATAACATATTCAAATTGACTATGCTCCAGAAGTCTCAAGTCCATTCCTATTTTCTTCTTTAGATATGATCATAATTGATAATATACATATATTTTATTTTGTAATATCCCATATTTCTCCTTTCATTGATCATATGTCATAAAAATTGAACTTCTAAAACAATCTCGTATGATCTATATACCTTTTTTATACCAATTGTCAAATAAAGAATTTGTCATTATAAACAGAAGAAGTTGATTTTGTCTTAAAGTCAATTGAGCCAACTGATAATTCTTTAAACCTCTTTCCATATGTATCCCATTCCATATTCAAAACAAATGTTTTAAAATTGGTACTTCTTTTTTACCTTTAAAAATGTCATAATTCCATTTATACAATATTTGATCTGGACTTAATTCACCTATATTATTCATCTCAACATCTCCTAAGATGTTTCTTTTTTCTTCTCTTTGATACCAAGAAGAAAAAGTCTCAAACCTCCTTGATCTTTTTCCATGTCAACATTTCCATATTTATCCTTGTCGATTTTCCTCTCCTTAAAAAAAATCTCCCTAATATTCTAATTTAATCATCTAAAAAAACATTGTTTGAAATAAGTATTGAATTCTAGGAAAAACATTCATTTTAACACAATTCACTCACCCTATTAATATTCTTGGTAATTCCTTTCATCTTTTTAAATCTTCCTCCAATCTTTTTAAATAATTAAATTTATAAAAATTATTCAATTGTTTATTTACTATTATCCCCAAATATTCAACCCTCTCACTTTTGCCATTTAAATTTTACTAACTTTTTACATTGTGTATAGTTCGCATTAACCATCAGCCTCATTTCATTTTTATCCACATTACCCTTATATCCTGAAACTAATTCATGTTCTGTTAATCTTATATTTAGTCTATCAGTGATGTTTTGGGTTTAGTCAAGTATACGATAACATCATCTACAAAAAGACTAATTTTATCCCCAAATATTTAACCCTCTCACTTTTGCCATTTAAATTTTACTAACTTTTTACATTGTGTATAGTTCGCATTAACCATCAGCCTCATTTCACTTTTATCCACATTACCCTTATATCCTGAAACTAATTCATGTTCTGTTAACCTTATATTTAGTCTATCAGTGATGTTTTGGGTTTAGTCAAGTATACGATAACATCATTTACAAAAAGATTAATTTTATGAACTTTGTCTCCTATTTCAAAACCTGTAATTTCCTCATCCCCTCGAATCACTGTTCTATTGCCAATACAAATAAGAATAGTGAAAATGGGAAACACTGCCTGGAAGACCTTTCTAATCTAATCAAACCCAATGTATGACCATTTACTGCTACCTTCACCTTTGGTTCATTATATAATGCTTTTATTACTTTTAGAAATGTCTCAGGAAATCTAAACGTATATAATACCTTAAATAGAAAGTCCCATTCTAATCTATCAAGTGCTTTTTCTAAATCTAAAGTAACTGCTACCGCTGGAGCTTTCCTTTTGTCAGCCACATTTATCAACTTAAAAATCTCACTATATTATCTGCTACCTTTCTTTTGTAATAAACTCCATCTGGTTGACATTAATCAATTTTGAAAGTATTTTAATGAAACAATTAGTCCACAATTTAGATACAATTTTATAATCTACATTTAACAAAGATATTAGTCTATATTAAGCTGTTTGTAATGGATCTTTCCCCTTTTTTTAGTATTACTGTTATCAGTGCCATCTTAAAGGATTCAGTTACATCATTTACTTCTCTTATTTGATCTAACATCTCTTTAAAAATTGGCACCAAAAGTTCCTTAAATTCCTTATAAAATTCTACTGGAAAACCATCTTCTCCTGGTGCTTTATCATTTGGCAATATTTTAAAAAACCTAATACATCTCAGCTTCTGTAAAGGAATTAGATAGTTCTTTCCTCTCCTCCACACAAATTTGGTAATTCAATTTGTTGCAAATATTGCACTATTTTTATCTCATCTTGTTTTAACTCAGACTTGTATAACCTCTCATAAAACTCTAATTTTAAAAATTTATTTCCATTAACATAAACCATCTGACCATTCTTTCTTTAATTGCCATGCCAACACCTTATGAGCTCTTTCTCCAAGTTCATAATGCCTTCGTTTTGTTTGCAAAATGTCTCTTCAACTCTATGTTTGTATCATATTAAACTTGTTTCCATGAATTTCTTCCTTTCCTAACTTGGACTCATTTGTTTTGTTTTCTCTAAATCTTTATTTTTCCTTTTTTTTTAATTGATCTACTTCCTTTAAATAGTCCTTTTTTTATTTTACCATATAACTAATTTTTTGTCCTCCTCTTAAATATGCCTTTAAAGTATAACAAATGTATTCTTTACCAAATCTTTATTATTTTCCCATAAAAAATTCATTTGTTTTCTTACAAAATCGCAAAAATATTTCCTTTTCAATAATACCTTATTTAATCTCCACCTAAATCCACAATTTTTTTGTTCCTCAGACACTATTGACAATAACAAAGGGGAATGGTTCAAGAGAGTGCATGTCAAATATTCTACCTGTTGTACTCGAGATTGAACTTGACCTGCCAATAAAAACATCAATTCATGAATATGCATTTTCCTCCAAATAGCTATCAATCGCATATCTACCATTAATTATTTTAGACACTTTACTATATCCGACGTATTTTCCCGATCTATCCATTTTTGAATTTAATGTCAAATTAAAATCTCCTCCCATCAAATGTTACCATTGGCATTTGACAGATTCATAAAAACACCTTGCATAAATTCATTATCTTCTACATTAGGAGCATATAAATTCAACAAGGTCCAATTTTCTGAGTATATTTGACCTTCTACCATTACATACCTTCCTGCCACATCCTTTTCTGCATTTAATTTTTTTACTGGTAGATTTTTATTTATCAATATTGTGACTCCTCGCGCCTTTGAATTAAATGAGGCTGCCACTACTTTACCCATCCAATTCCTTTGTAATTTATCTAATTCCTTCACCACAAAATGCATTTCTTGTAAAAAAAAGCTATATCTATATTTTTTTCATAAATGCTAATTTTATTTTACATTTTATTTGATTTTGTATCTCTTTAACATTAAAACACATAAAATTAATCTTCCCAATCATTTTCAATCAAATTAATCCCCTACTCATCCCGCCTTCATCCTCCAAATCCCCCTTGAAAATAACATGGGCAATATACTTTATTAGATCTATTATACCAATAAATGTGTGGAACATAGAAAAGTTAAGAAACAAGAAATGACAAATATCCCAAAAAGGCACAAGCAAAAAACGTATCCTTTTATCACCCTTATTTAGAGGAGTGGTAGTCCAGCCTACACCCACACACATGATTCGGTGGCAGCTAGCAAACATTCCCTTTGCCCCCCCACAAATCTTGTACTAACTAGCCTCTACATATATCTTAAATTACTTAACTGCCTATTAATATTTTCTTAATTGTCTACCCTTATAATTTAAAGAAAAGTCAAATAAACATATAATCTTCCAATTTTACTGTCAAACCAAACCATATACCTCCACACTCCTTACTTCCCATCTTAGCAGGCAAAGATTCAGCAAATGTTTTGGCTTCATCAGGATCTGAAAGAAATGTTATGCTATCATCAAGAAAAATTTTCAATATAGCAGGATATCTCAAAACAAAAGCATATCCCTTCTTCCACAAAACATTTTTAACTACATTAAATTCCTTTCTCTTTTTCAACAGTTCAAAACTTATACCTGGGAAAAAGAAGAACTTGTTCCCATGGTAAATCATTGGGGCTTGTCTTGCCTTCATTTCTTTGCTGCTGTTGGAAATTAACCAATATTGGAAGAGGGCTTTGACCTTCTTGTGCTTTTGGTCTTAAAGCTCTAGGCGCTCTTTAAAATTCTTACATTCCCAGTACTTGTGGTATCCAATTTTGTAAAAAATGTCTTCATATCCTGACCTCATCACCATCTCTTAGCCCTGAATCTTGATGTTGTTTCTTCTACTGTAATTTTACAAAGTGTCCATCTTCTGCCTAAAATGCTCCTTCATTATTTTTGATTTTGCTTGTAAATTTTTCATGTGATCTTTTAATTGCTGTATTTCAAATTAATTTCCTTTTATTCTTTCTTCCATAACTTCTGATTTCTTATCTATTTGTTTTACGGTATTCTGCCCCTGACCAGTCACAGCTCTAGTTTCTGTCACTTTATCAGATATGACTTTTAGACTCTGTTGCAATGATTCTTCAGAGACCACTGCAGATTACTCATTTACATTTTGACTCTGAAGTCGATAGTTTCTTTACCAAACTCCCTGAATCCTTGTTCTGTGCTGGATTCAACTACTACCTCTATTAGTTCTTCACTTGGCTCTCTCCCAGAGCTGTCATGTTCAAGATATTTTTTAAAAAGTACCTCCATTTTCTTTCTTCTCTGCACATGCACGACTCCTTCCACCTGCACAGTAGATGTTCTTCAGTTACCATGTTACAGGGAGATCTTAGGAGAAAGAGCTCAAGGTCTCCCCAGCTTCATGGTATTCACTACGGAGGACCAGCTACTGCACAGCTCCAGGCTCCTTCTTTGAGTTTGGCCTTATTTCTTTCTCCTTGTCCTTTTCTTTTTCCGGCTCCAGCACTGTAATAACAAGTTTTTCCTTCTTTGATGGCATCCTGTTCTTCTCTCCAACTCTTCCGATGGTTTCTTTCACTGTCCTTTTAAATGTTTCTGTATCTTTTTAAAAGTTTTTTTCGGGGAGAGTAGGGATCACATTACTAACTCCACGGCATCACGTGACATACCCCCCAAAACAGTGTTTTTCAAACTTTTTCCCCCACTCACATACCACCTTAAGCAATCCTTTACTAATCACAGAGCTCCGGCGGCATAGGGATTATTTACAGTGGTATGTGACTGGAAAGAAAAAGTTTGAAAACCACTGGCTTATACCTTGAAGAAGGGCTCAGGCCTGAAATGTTGGTAATATATTTTTACCTCCTATGAAAACTGCATTCCTGAGTTCGTCCAGCATTTTTGTGTACTTTTAATACAATCACACAATCTGAAGACTTCTGAGGAAACAGATTGAGTCTGTTATTTGATTTTGTATCTCTTTAACATTAAAACAGGAGTCTCTCCTGTTAACACAAGCCTTCTAATCCAAGTAAAATTCTTGTCGGTCCCGTCCCTCCCTTCTCCACCAATTATTTCCTGCCTTTGCCAAATCCGCCGCCCCCCCCCCCCCCCAAATCCTTTTGTTCGGACACCTGCCGACATTCTTCCATACCTTGATGAAGGCCTCAAGCCTGAAATGTTGATTATGTATCTTTACCTTTGCTAACCAGCGGAGTTTCTCCAGCATTTTGTGTTTTTACAACATCCTTGCAAATTGCTTCTGCACCCTCTCTATAGCTTAATTGCATCATTTCTACAGTTCGTAACAAGAACTGTCACAATGCTCCAAGTGCAGCCTAACCAGTCGTTTATACTTCTGTAACATGATATCCCAACTCTAAAACTCAGTGTCTCTGCTAATGACAATAAGCATGCTGTAGAGGGCGTCGAAAGAACCAAAGACTTGTTGATCCAAACCAAGGCTTTTATTAACTAGAAGACTGGAGCATATCACATGTAGGTCGACCAGTCCAGAATGACCTGGTCTGGCTAGGAGCAATCCTTTAAGACCTGCCAGTAGGTGTGGCTACACTCTCAGCCAATCACAGTCATCCTACACTACCATCTGTACATTGGTGATAGAATCTGTACTATCACATATGCCATGCACCATCCTCATCAACTAGTCTGTCTTTGTTGCCGTTTTAAAGAAATTTGTACCCCATTGTCTTTCTGTTCCATAGCACAAGCACATTGATACTGCTTGACTTTATGCTCACTTCACTCACTGAGAAAAGTGTCACGTAACTTTGGAACTAGTTAATGTAGTCATATAGAGTATCTTGAGTAATATTATGTTCTCTTACCTGAATATATTTCTTAAATATGAAGACTCACCCAATCAGTCAAGTAAAGGTTACATCAGGTCTTTGGCATGGAGTCTGGTCCTGTGGTTAAGAAAGAAAGGAGGGAGGAGAAGAGGCGAGCTGTAGTGATGGGAGATTCCATAGTTAAGGGTACAGATAAGAGGAGATCGAGTATCCCGGATAGTATGTTGCCTCTCTCGTGTCAGGGTCTGAGATATCTCACATTGAGTTCATGGTATTTTCAGGTTGAAGGGTGAGGAGCGAGACATTTGTGGTCCATGTAGGGAGCAATGATGTGGGTAGGAAGGGTAAGGAGGTCCTGCAAGAAGAGTTCAGGGAGTTAGGCACTATGTTGAAGGTAAGGACCTCCAGGATAGTGATCTCAGGATCACTACCCATGCCACATGCTGGTGAGGTTAGAAATAGGAGGATAATGCAGCTTAACATGTAGCTAAGGACATAGTATAGAAGGAAGGGCTTCAGCTTTCTAGATCACTGGGCTCTATTACAGGGAAGGTAGGGCCTGTTCTGACAGGACAGCTTACATCTGAACTGAAAGGGGACAAATATCCTTGCAGACAGGTTTGCTAATGTTGCTCTGGTGGGTTTAATCTAGATTTGCAGGGGGAGGGGAACCAGAGTGCCAGAGCAAATGGAGGAGTGGAGGAGGGAAAAGATTATGTTAAGATCGCATGAATTGTTAGAGGTTAATGGGTTGAACGTGGTGGAAATGTTCTCAGGTGCATATATTTCAATGCAAGGAGTATTATAGGAAAGGCAGACAAGCTTAGGGCATGGATTGGCATGTGGGATTAAGCCATTATTGCCATTAGTGAGACTTGGTTGCAGGAGGAACAGGACTGGCAGCTTAATGTTCCAGGGTTCTGTTGCTTCAGATGTGATAGAGGGGGAAGGAAAGGCATTTCTAGTCAGGAAAAATATCACAGCTGTGCTTAGACAGGGCAGCCCAGAGGGCTCATCTATTGAGGCTATATGGGTGGAGCTGAGGAATGAGAAAGGTGTGACCACATTGATAGAGTTGTATTATAGACCACCCAATAGTTAGAGAGATAGAAAATCGATGTAAGAAGCAGAAAGTTGTGACTGTAGGACATTTTAATTTTCCACATATTGACTGGAACTTCCATACTGTAAAAGGGCTAAATGGCTTGGAGTTTGTAAAATGTGTTCAGGAAAGTTTTCTAAATCAATTTATAGAGGTACCAACAAGAGAATGTGTAATACTTGATCTCCTATTAGAGAACTAGACAAATCAGGTGACAGAAATATGTGTAGGTAAACATTTTGGGTCCAGTGACCATAATGTCATTAGTTTCAGGTTAATTATGGATAAAGATAGGTCTGATCCTTGAGTTGATATTCTAAATTGGAGAAAGGCCAATTTTGTGGAAATCAGAAAGGATCTAGGAAGAGTGGATTGGGATAAGTTGTTTTCTTGAAAGGATGTCTTCGTAAGTGGAAGGCCTTCAAAGGCGAAATTTTGAGAGTACAGAGTTTGCAGTTCTCGTCAGGATTAAAAGCAAAGTTAACAGGCATAGGGAACCTTGGTTTTCAAGTGATATTGGCAATCTGGTTAAGAAGAAGAGAGGGGTGTACAGTGGGTACAGGCAACAAGGAGCAAATGAGATTCTAGAAGAGTATAGAAAATACTTAAGAAGGAAATCAGAAAGGCAAAAAGAAGACATGAAGTTGCTTTGGCAGATGATGTGAAGGTAAACCCTAAGGGTTTCTACAAGTATTCTAAAAGTAAAGGATATTAAGGAACAAAATTGGCCCCCTAGAAGATCAGAGTGGTCATCTATATGTGGAGCCTCACAAGATGGTGGGGATATATTAAGCAGTTTTTTTTTTTGTATCAGTATTTACTCAGGAAGCCAGCGTAGAGTTTAAGGAAGGAAGGGAAACAAGCAGTATTGTGATAGAACATATAGAGATTAAAGAGGAGGTGCAAGCTGCCTTACAGTGAATAAAGGTAGATAAATCTGCTGGGCCTGACATGATAATCCCTTGGATCTTGAGGGAGACTAGTGTAGAAATTACAGCATCCCTGGCAGAAATATTTAAAATGTCCTTAGCCATGGATGAGGTGCCAGAGGATTGGAGGTTATCTTATGTTGTCCCATTGTTTAAAAAAAAGGCTGCAAATGTAAACCAGGAAATTACAGGCTAGTGAACCTGATGTCAGTAGTAGGTAAATTATTGGAGGGTGCTCTGAGAGATCAGATATACAAGTATTTGGACAGCCAAGGGCTGATTAAGGATAGTCCGCATTGATTTATACATGGTAGGTTGTGTTTAAAGTATCTTGTAGAGTTTTTCAACAAAGTTACCAAGAAAGTAGATGAAGGAAAAGCTGTGGATTTTTTCTACATAGACTTTAGCAAGGCCTTTGACATGGTCCCACATAGGATGTTAGTTTAGAAGTTTCAGACACTAGGTATCCGTGGGGAGGTTGTAAATTTGGTTCGAAATTGGCTGAATGGGAGAAGGCAGAATGGGAGTGGATGATTGCTTCTCAGACTGGAGGCCCATGATCAGTGGTGTGCCTCAGGGATCGGTGCAAGGACCATTGTTGTTTGGTATCTATATCAATGATCTGAATGATAATGTGGTAAAGTGGATCAACGAGTTTACAGATGACACCAAGATTGGAGATGTTCTGGACAGCGAGTAAGGTTTTCAAAGCTTGCAGCGGGTTCTGTACCAGGTAGACAATGGGCCTGTGAATGGCAGGTAGAATTTAATGCATACACGTGCGAGGTGTTGCATTTTGGAAGGACAAACAAAGGTAGGACATACATGGTAAATGGTAGGGCACTGAGGAGTGCGGAGGGCCAAGGGGAATCTGGGAATGCAGATACATAATTCCCTGAAAGTGGCATTGCAGGTAGACAGGGTTGTAAAGAAAGCTTTTGGCATCTTGGCCTTCATAAATCGAAGTATTGAATATAGGAATTGGGATGTTATGGTGAGACATTGGTGGGGCAAAATTTGGAGTATTGTGTGCAGTTCTGGTCGCCTAACTACAGGAAGGATATCAGTAAGATTGAAAGAGTGCAGAGAAGATTTATTAGGATATTGTCAGGCCTTCAGAAGTTGAGTTCCGGGGAAAGATTAAACAGGTTAGGACACTATTTCTTGGAGCTTAGAAGAATGAGAGGAGATTTGATAGAGGTTTACAAAATTATGAGGGGAATAGACAGAGTAAATTCAAGTCTGCTTTTCCACTTAAATTAGGATAGATAATTACAAAAGGACATGACTTTAGGGTGGAATTTTAGGGGGAACATTCAGTGGAACTTCTTCACTCAGAGAGTGGTGGGAGTGTGTGGAATATGCTTCCATTTGATGTGGTAAATGTGGGCTCATTCTTAAGCTTTAAGAATAAATTGGATAGATACATAGATGGGAGCGGTCTGGAGGGTTATGGATTGGTGCAGGTCAATGAAACAAGCGGAATAATATTTCAACACAGACTAGAAGGACCAAATGGCCTGTTTTCTGTGCTGTAGTGTTCTATGGTTGTAACAAATGAAAAAAGACAAAAAAAGTCTCCTACTAGAAGAATCAGAAATAAAATGCTGACAAAAGTTATTACAGTTAGTTATATATCCTAAATCCAAAAGGTTAAAAATATCGAAGGAAACCTCTTTGTTGTTCAAGCATTTCTAACAGTCACACAAGGGTTCTGGAAGATATCAAAGTTAAT
Source organism: Narcine bancroftii (assembly GCF_036971445.1). NCBI lineage: Eukaryota > Metazoa > Chordata > Chondrichthyes > Torpediniformes > Narcinidae > Narcine > Narcine bancroftii. The sequence continues at coordinate 37,188,190 of NC_091473.1, forward strand.
GAAGCATGATAACAAGGCACCAAGTTCTACTTTTTACTCCTGTAACTTTTCAATCTTCTTAACAAAGCACTTTACACAATACCAGATATGGTATGACATATTTATGCACCGCTAATGAGTTGTTCCTGACCTCACTCCACACTGTTAGCCTCATCATTGGTATGGAATGTTCTGTTCCAATAAACATCTCTTCTTTTAAAAAAAAATTGATTTCCTCACCATTTTCCAGTTTTCAGGTGAACCACCAGATCATGTTGACAATTAATAAACTCTTTTTTGAGAGCACACAAAGCAATTTTGTATTTTTCAGTATGACTTCTCTAACAAATGTATATTGTTTTCTTGCCTTAAATCAATTATTAAAAACTGAATACCCATAAATATGAGTTTAACATCTAGTCTTTAGCAATTGTATTTTTAAATAAACATTCCAAACAGGATAATATTCGGGAAGGTTCACTGCAGATATTTCATGAAGTTTACCCTTAAAAAATCTGATGGATATTTATTAAAATTGTCTTCCCCTTCTTAAGCTTTGTTGCATGGTGATTCTTGCACAAGTGATGACAAATTGCATTAGGTTAATGGAACTGAACTGATGGATTCAACTGGCTCATTTTGTAAAGTCATATAATGTTTAGTACCTCCTGGCTTGTGTCTCATTTACCACCACTTGTGCATTCCTCATGTGAATCTGAAAACTCTCTCCTCTTTTCTATTGCTGCTCTCTCCTCTCTGGCATTGTGTTATCTGTCCTGTTTTCAGGCTTCCATGGTGAGTGTGCCTTTAAGGCCCGACACCTCTTTTTGATTGTTACACAGCAAAGCATTGTCAGCCACACTAACTTTAACCAAATCAGGAAAAGCACAGTGTGCGTCTTATTGCTGAAAGTACCGATATGCTTTTGTAAACTTGCTTTCGATTAATTATGTTTTGAGGAGGTACCTGATTTATTATGTTAAATTCAAATATATTTCAGTGCATGGAACATAGATGCAATCCAATGTTCTTGGCATAAGAAAGCAAAGAAGTGGTAGAAAATAAGCATCCAGAAATTTGGAAGTGGTCAACAAGCATTTCTGAAGGAGACTTCATGCTTGATCTTTTAGATTGGGTGACCAATTTATTCAGGTTATGTCTGGTAGCTCAGCCTAGAAGGTGAGGAGAAGAGGGAGGAGGACAACTTCAAAGAAGAGGAATAAGAAGAATGCTATACAGGAAGCCAAAGCCTCTTTGGGCATTCAAGATGCATCCCTCTGTCTTAATTCACTGAATGAGCAAACTCTGAGACACCTTTATTCCAATCACAAAGCTGTGCTGAGCTTTGTCAGCAATTTTAGCTGGAACTCCTGGACAATGGGGTACAATTGGCAGGTTTAGAGACAGATGTATGAACTTATCTTAGTTGTCTGTCACAAAGTTTCAAGATCCATGGTATAAGAGATGGGCTTTTGTGATTTTTGATATTTTGAAAATATTTATTATTATAATTATTGTAAATATACAGTGCAAAGTCAAGTCATTGCATATCTGGATTGAAAAATGTTCGTAATTTGAATGATTTCTGAGCAATCATGTTTGTTGCCATGTTGTTATTGAAATTTAATTGGATAATTTCCATTTTTTTTATCATCACAGAAAAACACACCCAAACGCATAAATGTTATGTTTGTTGAGAAAGCTATCAATAAAATTCACTAAATCATGCAAATAGCTGATGAAGGGGCTCTGCCCAGGCAGCATATCACTGACAGCACACAACTACATAACTGGCAAATTACTCCATGAACCATCTCCAGCACGATCACAGTTTATAAGATTTGTGGTATATCTTCTGAATACTGTAAATAGCGAACAAAATATATTTATGCATTTATATTCAAAAATACAAGAATTCTTAATTCATTGCAAAGCTATGGCTTCCTGTAAGAATGGTTAGATTTCAAATGAATGCAACAACACCAGCTTTGGTCATGTCGAAATCTAGGCACAAGAAATAGAAATATATGTGCTTTGCACATATAAGGCAAGTTTTAATTTTAGCATGGTCCCATTTTTGATTAAATTAACTGAGATTGGGGAAATTTATGCCTAATCTCTGCAGTTAACCATACCTCAACAAGTCCCACAGCATCCATAGAAGGCAAAGATATATCACAACATTTTGGGCTAGGGCCTGTTCAGGCCTGTATTTTTATGTACATGTGCTTACCAATTTGGAATCTATTAGGTTAGTGCACAGAGATACCCTATCCTTGTCTGGGAATAAAAAGGGAAAGAAATACTATTTCATGCTTAAAATTAGGAAAGGTAGAATTTCTTCCGAACTATATACAAAGGTTAAACTACAAGCTAATGTGAAATGTAAGTGCATTTGAAATTAATCAGAATGCCAGAATGCTATTTTCAAATTAGGATCAAATCAATAAATATTTTTCTATCAACCAGGGATCTTTTAGTGTTCCACAATTAAACATTTTGGTTTGATTTGGGTAATTTATTAGAACGAATAACTAGAGTAAGATTTCCACAGGATCCAATGTTACTTTTACTGGGAGATGTTAGAGGGATTAAACTTAAATTAAAATTGAATATGTATCAAGTAAAATTTGTTCAAATTCCCTTGACGATAGCTAGAAAGTGTATTGCTATAACTTGGAAGTTTGCAGTTTTTATATCACCTTCTGTTTTCTCTCACTGTCTTTATCTTGCAGCTCTTAATTTTTTTTTTCATGTTATTTCTCTAACTGCCTTAATTAAACCACTAACCAGGTAACTTCATTGACCACTACAACCCTGATGTCACCCTGCAGTGATATTTTATTGTCCTATCCATCCCTTTGCTACCAGATCTGTAACATGAAACTCATTTATTTTTCTCTTTCCCAGTTCTGCTGAAGGATATTTGACCTGAAACATTGATTTGGGAATGAATAAATATCAAGCAGAAGTTTGGAGTTGTATTCCATGTGAGGAAATTACTTATAATTTAAGAGATAAATATCATATCTTTTGTGAAATAAGGAGCCAATATTTACAAATTGTTAGTATTAAACTTTAAATGAATCTCAAACAATCCCTTTGCCTTATAGGTCTCTCTCTCTCTCTCTCTCTCTCTCTCTCTCTCTCTCTCTCTCTCTCTCTCTCTCTCTCTCTCTCTCTCTCTCTCTCTATATATATATATATATATATATATACACAAGTTTGAAAGTATTGGGAAGTGATGTGCTCCTGTTGTGGTTTTCTTGTCCCTTTCTCTTTTTTTTAATAATCTGTAGAGGGTTGCGAGAGGGGGTGGGGGAGAGGTGTGGAGAGGGATTTAGAGGAGTTTTTTCTTTTTTTTTTGTTTTCCTTTTTTATATTAAATAAAATGATAAAGAAAATATATTTTTTTTAACAACTTCAAACATTTCAGGGTATTTACTTTTCCTTAGGTCTTCATGATAAGGCAATCAATCCTGTTGGATGTTATACATTTCAATGCTTCAACATTAATTTTTTCATTTATTTAAAATTATGCCTTTTTCACTGATAAAATGAATGATTCAAATTAATTTCTCACAGATGTGAAAAAAGACAAAATATGTGGCTTACTTCACGTTATTTTTTTTTAAATTATTTGCTCTCATTTCTGTAACTATCTGAAAAGCAGTCAAAAGCCCAGGACAAATTCTTCAATATCATGAATATTTTTTCATGAAAACAATGTTACTTTGTTTTATTTGACCAATGTATTCTTTGTGTATTTGTTGTCCCATATATGATACAGCAGACTCCCCATTGCAACTTCAGTGAAGAAGGCTTCTTTACTTATAATGTTAAGTACAAAGTGAAGTTGGGTGGCTGACTGTTAGATGAAAACAACTTCAAGAAGTAAGATATTATGTCATGGTTGAGATCAAAAGGGTCAGGAGTGAAACTCCATTCATATGAGTCGATCAAGGTTCTCAAGCCGGAAGCTGGGGCACTAGTAGGACAAGTTAAGACTGCTTAGCTTTTCTTTCTTTGCCATTGGGTAATTTCCAGCTTTTGAACTTTGTTCCGTGCTTCTCTCATCCACAACCATGACCAGGAATTTAATGTGTTGGAAAAACATTTCTTAGTTCTCTTTGCTCCCAATATTTTGATAACTGTTACACAGTGTTATTGTAACCTCTTCCCTAATTAAACAAGGTTGTTTTTGTGGTCCATGAACAAAGAAGACAGTTATTAATATAAATCTCATCCTGCATCTGAAACACTTTAGAGAAAGAGTTATGTTAAAGCACATCAATTTAAAAGCATGAATGCTTTTCGAAGCTGGTTAAACTACAGAATTGTAGAACTCTAACGAAATATTTGGAACAGTAAATTGTACATCAACAGGTTATCTGTAACTTTTTAAAATTTAGACATACAGCATTGTAACAGGCCCTTCCAGCCCACGAGCCCATGCCGCCCAAGTACACCCAATTGACCTACAACCCTATACATTTGGAAGAGGGGTAGGAAACTGGAGCACCTGGAGGAAACCCACACAGACTCAGGGAGAACATGCAAACTGCTTACAGACAATGCCAGATTTGAACCCTGGTTGCTGGCATTGTAACAGCATTGCTTTTGAAAACAGACTGAAAATACACCAACATCCTAACTATTCTGGCTTCTTATTTTAAAAATGAATCACCAAAATTCCTCCAAAAAATGGATAATTCAATTTCAAACAACAACTTCAAATCACAGATTGCTCAATTGCAAAAATATCCAGATTATATCTTCAAGTCCCCTAAAAAAAATTAGGCTTCCGAATATGATTATATCGCTGGCTCTATGGCTGTGGAATTTTGAGTTGCATTGCAAGGACCAAGGCATTTATCTTTAGTTCTTTCTAGGTACTTCGAGAATTCTGCCACCTTTGGTCTCAGCAGCATATATTCAGATTTGGTAAAAAAAATTGCAACAGTAGATCAGCAAAATGTTACATTGTTTCAAGGGCTATAGGCTAGGAATTTTCTTAGGAAATTTTACAATAATTCGGGCAACTTCAGGCAATGAGCAGTAGGAACCCCACTTATGTATGGAAATCAGGTTCTTAATTAAGTTTCACTAGCCAATAGGAAGAACTAAAAAAAAATGACAGATGTTATTAACTGATCCATCTGACTGTGGTCTCCTGCAAATCCCAAATAAGGTTTGAGCAACATCCTCCTTCTAGACACAAGTTGGAATTCAATATCTGTAGATAAATTGTTCTCCCTGTTTGCATCTGAATAGGCAGTTCTGTAAATTTAATCTGTCCTTCCTCTCTCCATTAGAATGTCCCCATAGCTCCACATTTTGTAGTTTTTATATCACCTTCTGTTTTCTCTCAGTCTTTATCTTGCAGCTCTTAATTTTTTTTTTCATGTTATTTCTCTAACTGCCTTAATTAAACCACTAACCAGGTAACTTCATTGACCGCTTATCGCTACAACCCTGATGTCACCCTGCGGTGATATTTTATTGTCCTATCCATCCCTTTGCCACCAGATCTGTAACATGAAACTCATTTATTTTTCTCTTTCCAAGTTCTGCTGAAGGATATTTGACCTGAAACATTGTTTTTTTTTCTTTCTACTGATGTTGCCTTACCTACTCAGAGTTTCTAGCATTTCCTGTTTTTGTATAAAAGTCAATCAAATGATTGGAAGCCAAGGAACAGATGTAGGCTCTGCCGAATGAGGCCAAATGAACATTAGGAAATTAGATACCTTTTAAAATAAGTTGCAGGTTCATGGTCTTCATCACTGCTACTAGAATTTTATTCCATATTCAGTTGATTAACTGAATTTGTATTTTTTCAACTGATTTTATAGAATTTGCTTCCATGTCTCCCAATTATTAATGTAGGCTTCTAGAGTCCCAGTCTGATAACATAACAAGAAACACACTCAAGAGTGTTTCTGTAAGTTTGAATGTGGGGCTATTTAGGGACAGAAACGCTGATAGAAGTAACCACCTATTCTCATCGTGCTACATGCCTATTTTGTGGTTTAGCTTGTATTTCTGTGATTTCAGTCGTTGCGAGGTGGGGTTAAATCAGTCTTTAAAATGGATGAGTTGTATATCAAGTTCCTGGTTGACATTTAGGAAGTGAAAAAGGATATACAGCATTCATTTAACAAGTCTGCCATTTCCTTTATGTCAATTATAGTCTTGCTCACATCCATCTTTCATGGGTCCATATTCCCTTTTTACCATTCTGTTTAGAATATTTAAATAAAAACATTGTTGTTCTGTTTGCTTTCTTGTTCGTGTTTTTATTTATTAGTCTTTTTTGTTCTGCTTACTTCCTTTGTCTCATTTACCATATCAGTCTCTCATTGGATTCAATCTCACCATTGCATATGCATAAGCCTGCTGCCATCTCTTAGCATTACTGACCATGGTTGCTGATCCATACAGATTAAGTCTTTGTCTTATCAAGTTACATATGGGCTCTGTATTATAATAAATAAGATGGATTGTCCTGGGTCTGACCTGCTGCCTAAATGTACTATGTGTGATGCCCAACCATTGCAGTAAATTGTTCCACATATGGATGGCAGGCTGAGCTGACCCTGAGTAACTGAGAGAAGTTCAACATCGCAGTTTATCACAGACTTTGTTTTCTGGGTGGAATTGTTCCATTTACTGAAGATTATTATTTTTTCATCCTTCTAATAACTGCTTTATTTAAATTGAAATTTTGGTTTGTGGTTATCAATCCAAATGTTAAAAATATATACATTTGAAAAAAATTATTTTTAAAAAATGTAATTAAAATAATATTTTCCATAAAATGATGATAAATAAATAAAAACATTAACCTAGCAATTGCTTACGTTCACTTAGGAACACAGTTTGTGTTCTCACTGATTACAGATTGCAATTGTAAGATAACTGTTTCATAAAATTGACCATGATATATTCTGTAAATGAGTTACCTTCCCTTAAGCTGTTCTGCTTCTTTAAGTTTGCATGAAATGTAAAACCTTCCGTTACAAATGCAGTGTGAGGAAGCTGACCTGCTCTAGGTCAGCTGAGAGAAAGCGAGAGAGAGAGAGTAGAGAGAGAGAGAGAGAGAGAGAGAGACTCTGTATTCAGGTTGAGAGCAGGTGTGGGTAAAGGCAAAGATAAACTTGTGCGCTTCAGACACACTGGAGTATTCTGCTCACCACACTTTTGGAAAGATGTGATGGCTTTATATGGGGTGCAGAAGAGTTTTCACAAATGATTTCAGAAAAAGTAGATTTTCATAATAGAGGTAAACTGGAAAAGCAAGATGTGTACTTCTTGGAATGGAAGTTCCAAGGGGACTTCCATTCAAGGCATTTAAAATCATGTAGGGTATAGAATGAGTAAATGGAGTAAAATTGTTCTGCTTCGTAGAGAGGTCAAAAGTCAGAAGACACAGAAGTAAGAAGAATTGCAAAAAAAACAGAAGTGAAGTGAGGAAAAGCTTTTATGCTGAAAGTGGTCAAGAACACACTGCCAGGGGCATGGGAGAGGCAAATCTAATGAGAGCATTCAAATGAGAACTGGTCAAATGGCTTTAAGGAAAGAACATGTAGAATGGGAAGAATTTAAGGGAGTGACACCAGTGTATTGTTCTCACATTGATCCATAATGGACTTGTTGGGCTGAATGGTTTGTTCTGAAACCATTCTGTGATATTTCATGCCACACATGCTTATTTTCAGCTTGCTCATAGTGGTAGTAGGGCATTCAAAGGAACTGGTTCTGAAGAGGAAAGCAACACAGTATTTCCAGTATCTCATCATAATTGAATGTTTCATCCCAGACAGCAACCTGTTGAAGGTCCTTTGTAACTTATCCAGTCCAATCACGTCATTCCTTTAGTCTGGCGACCAGACCGCCACCGAATCCTGAGCTTCTAAGTTGACGTCACTAAGACTTGACAGCTTCTTTCGGCTACTTCTTGCCAAAGGTATCTGTACTGGGGACAAGGTATGACATTTGTATTTTTGGAAACGATAACTGAGGGGTATCATTTATGTGTAGCAGAATCTTGCAAGACGATGATATTCAATATTTAAATTTAAGGTCTGAACATTATTCACTCTATGGTGGATCAATTCTCAGTGATGTGTGGAAATCAAGGTTGATTACTAACATTATTTTAACCCATGAATGAAAACTTGTCTCTCATTAAAGCCAGTTGTTCACATCAGGTGTGTGTAATATGAGTGGACCAATCTGCTCTTTCCTTTGCCATGATAAGATTTTAAAATTCTCTTCAAGTCGAGTGGATCCATTTTTTTTCCTTAGGAGCAGAAAACGCAGGTATATTGTTTTCTAAGTCAATTTGCTAAATAAATACCTATGTTGGATGTTTCTTAGCCAGCATTTAAACACTTGTTTTTTTTTGAATAGGAATAATATTTTAGTGCATGATTATATATTTTGCAAACTAAATACATGCAAAATAAAATCTTTATTAAATATAGAGTATTTCATATTTTTGTTTTATTATGAACCCAGGTTGATTGGATTAATTTCTTAATCACCTAAACTGGAACAGAAATTAAAGTAGATTGACATTATGCTCCAATGATATTGGAACATAATGATGAAAACTTGAAGAGAGAAAACTTAAAGTGGCTTAAAAATAACAGCAATAGAATCAGTATCAAAAACACTGATAATAATTTGTGATTTTATTTTTAAGGGGGAAGGAAGATTTCAACAAGATTGCATTACTATTGCCTTCGAAGGCAATGTTTCAAATGTCAAGTTCATTTTGTAACATTATATTGGTGTAATTAAGTGAACTGATTTGCAATGGAGAAAAAAATGGGCAGCTATGTACAGTAAAGTTAACCATTCCGTCGACTGATCTGTTAGAGATCATTCATTTCCCCTCAAATAATTGGTGCACATTACAATTAAAGACTGATTAACAAATAAGATATAAATGTAGTTTTTTTAAAGTATTTTAATTATGAAAAGTGTACAGAATATTATTTATAAAGTATAATGATCTAAATGTGACATTAGTTACTGAAAGCAAACAAAAAGGAGGAAGAATTTCAAGCAGAATATTAATTTCCAAATAAGACGTAATTCCTTGTATCAATGAGAGTCTCATCATTTCAACAATCAAAATACATGAAGAGCATGTTTTTGGTTCAGCCAGAAAACCACAGCAGAAGGATTGGTCAACAACTACTTCCTGTCTTTACTTCCCTTCGTATTAAAATGTGGCAGAAGTTCAAAAGCTGTGGAGATGTTTTATTGTCTCTTCTTACTGGCCTAATTTTATAATATATCTATGTTAACATGAAAATAAATTAAAATATCAATTTTAAAACTTATTATGCACTTAAAAGTTTTAAAAATGGTCTTTTGGGTAAAATGCATTTTTAAAAATGCTCGATATAAGTGCCAAAATAGGGAAATAAAAATGATCTCTAGTTAATCTGGAATTCTACAAAACTGTAATTCCCAACATTGCCCAGAAATAAATCTCTAGTTTGTAGTATTAATTATAATATAGATTCACATTAGCACTTTGTACTGTGAATGAATTTCAGAAGCAGACTTTACAAGCTGAAGTAAAACACAAAAATCTGTAGATACCGTTGTTGAAGTAAACACACATGGTGTTGGAGAAAGTCAAGCAAGTCAGGTGTCTGTCCTTTTATCCAGAATTCCAAAAACCGGCAACCTCCAAAAAGCAAGTCAAGCACTGTCCTTCAAGGTAAAAATACATAGCCCCCCCACATCTCCATCGGGCACACAAAACTCAAAACGATCAACCAGTTTACCTATCTCGGCTGCACCATTTCATCAGATGCAAGGATCGACAATGAGATAGACAACAGACTCGCCAAGGCAAATAGTGCCTTTGGAAGACTACACAAAAGAGTCTGGAAAAACAACCAACTGAAAAACCTCACAAAGATAAGCATATACAGAGCCGTTGTCATACCCACACTCCTGTTCGGCTCCGAATCATGGGTCCTCTACCGGCATCACCTACGGCTCCTAGAACGCTTCCACCAGCGTTGTCTCCGCTCCATCCTCAACATCCATTGGAGCGCTTTCATCCCTAACGTCGAACTACTCGAGATGGCAGAGGTCGACAGCATCGAGTCCACGCTGCTGAAGATCCAGCTGCGCTGGGTGGGTCACGTCTCCAGAATGGAGGACCATCGCCTTCCCAAGATCGTGTTATATGGCGAGCTCTCCACTGGCCACCGTGACAGAGGTGCACCAAAGAAGAGGTACAAGGACTGCCTAAAGAAATCTCTTGGTGCCTGCCAAATTGACCACCGCCAGTGGGCTGATATCACCTCAAACCGTGCATCTTGGCGCCTCACAGTTTGGCAGGCAGCAACCTCCTTTGAAGAAGACCGCAGAGCCCACCTCACTGACAAAAGGCAAAGGAGGAAAAACCCAACACCCAACCCCAACCAACCAATTTTCCACTGCAGCCGCTGCAACCATGTCTGCCTGTCCCGCATCGGACTTGTCAGCCACAAACGAGCCTGCAGCTGACGTGGACTTTTACCCCCTCCATAAATCTTCGTCCGCGAAGCCAAGCCAAAGAAGAAGACATAGCCAATGTTTCGGGCTTGAGCCCCTCATCAAGGTACAGAAAAATGTCGGTAGGCATCCGAACAAAAGTGTAAGGGGGTGGAGATAGGGTCACAAAGGCAGGAGGTGATAGGTGGAGAAGGGAGGGAGTGGACAGCAGCGATCAAGAGAAAGAGAGGTGGTTAGGAGAAGAGAGGGAAGAGAACTGGAAAGGGGGAAAGGAAGGCAGGAGGGAGAAGGAGAGAGCGGGTTAGCAGAAACCGGAAAAGTCAATGTTAATCCCATCCGGTTGGAAAGTGGCCAGATGGAAAATCATGTGTTGTTCCTCCAATTTGCAGGTGGTCTTGGTGGGACAGTACATAAGGCCATGGACAGACATGTGAGTATGGGAGTGTGACACAGAACTGAAATGGTTGGCTACTGGGAGGTCTCTATCACTGTAGCGGATGAAGCGAAGGTGCTTAGCGAAGCGATCTCCCAATCTGTGCCCAGTCTCTCCGATGTTGAGAAGGCTGATGTAACGATAAAGCATAGTTAGCACTACCTTTTGGAGATGAATTTGAGGATAAATGAATTACGATATTTGATAAAAGGACCTAGTGGGGGGCGAAAAAGAGATCAAAGATAGTTGCTTTGACACTTCTTACCATCCACAAACAACTTGTAGCAATTATTGTGAAAATGAGTTGATTTGTTTTTATCTCACTTTTATTTTACTACTTAGAGGTGAAATAATTTCTGGGGAAAATATATAATAGTATATATCATCTGATGCATTAATCACCCAGAAATTCTCTTATGCATCTGACAAGATTGTGAGCTTGTTTCGCAAGGGTGAAATTTAATGTGAACATGCTGACTCTGCCCCTCCTCATCTAATGAGTTCCAACACCCCTCCGCCATCTGCTTCAATTAGCAATGAAAACATTCAACACTGTTTGGGTGTTGGATATTGGATGCAAATTTAAAACATCAGTGTTTTCATTTTGAGTTCAGATTCACAATCAAGGGACCAATTGCCCCATGTATTTAGCTAATGTGCAGAAAGAACAAGAAAATGCAAATCTTAACCAAAGGAATCTCAAAATCCTATGTGTGTATTTCTGTATACTCAATTAACAGGTAGATACCCATTTTATGTGTTTGGCCATATATACATCCAAGTGGTGTACAGCTGGTCAAGACTTATTCGACAACATGTCAAGACTTTTTAAAAGCTTATTGAAATTAATTAACTACACTTAATGTAAAATACCACAATTAATATAAAATATTATAAGAAAATGCACAATAATATAACAAGGTTACACACTATAATAAAATACCACTCATCGCTGTGGCTTTAATATTTTCACAATCTTGCACAGTTTTTAACACAAAAAATTGCAACTTCTGTTCCTATGTAATTAACTTTAACTGGGATTCTGGATGCCACTTGCCTAGTGTTGGCCCCTGCCTGAACTGTTTGAAGGTTTGACACTGAACCCCACTTTTATAAAGCAGAAAAATCAGATCTGAGATAAATGATTGATGCAAACCCTTACCTTTGAGAATGTCATTTCTGTGCCCTGCATATTCCTTGTAAGGACATATACACAAACCCAATTATTGCATAGCTCTATATCAACAACAATTTTAATTGAAGAGTTATTTTGATTGAAAAGATCTGAAATTGTTCCTGTTGTTCTGACTCAGTAGATATTTTATTGACAGATTGCAAAATCTTTGTGAAGAAAACAGATGATGGAGGTTTTGTCCTTAAGTTAACTTTGTTTGTGAAAGAAAATGGCTTTCTTCAACTTCTAATATGTTATTTTAAAATTTTCTTTTTACAAGTTTCTCATGGTTGAATGCTGGGTTGAATTTAAAATATTAAATTGTGCGATAACTATTATTGAATCTTCAATGAGCAAGACATGATAAAAATTTAATGATTTTAGTTTTATAATTTATGGTTAATAAAAGTTTTCAAACTGAAAATTGCTTTCCATATTACAAAATCACACCAAACAGGGGGCACGGTGTTTTAAATGAATTTAGATTTTATAAAAGACCATAATATCACTAGCAGGTTTATTTTTAATTTTGAAGTAAAACTTCAAATTAAAACTGCCTTCGACATCGCAGACATCTCAAACAGTACAAATGCAGTAAATGCGCATTACAGCTCAAACATTGCATCAGAATGAACTCTTTTAAAAGATTTCTTCCAGTTTCATCTATTTAATTGAGCTTTCTGTCTAAGCAGTCTTTCTTTAATTAAATAAATAGCCATAATTCTATGCTCACTGATAAATGAATATTGTTCTATCCCACTAATTAACTGATCACACATTTTAACCAAATCATCAATAGGCGATTTTTTTCCACCTGTGTGCACGAAGTCCTCATCTTCATCACTACTTTCCTCATGCTTATCAGTATGTAACACCATTTCAACAATTTCCCCATCACTCAAAGAACGCACAACGGGTGTATCATTGTTAATGTTTAGCACTTCTTCGATCTCTGCAGTGTTTGCACACCCAAGAACAGTCACCCTGTCCTCAGCATCCTTGAAACCTGATAGTACTTTTTCATCTGCGGTTGTTAATGTCTTTCTGGGAAGGTAACAGCAGTAGAAAGTGGTCTCATTTGCACTGTAGTCACCCTGTCCTCAGTGTCCTTGAAACCTGATGTTGCTTTTTCATCTGTGGTTGTTAATTTTTCTGGGAAGGTAACAGCAGGTCGAAAGCGGTCTCATCTGCACTGTAAATTTGCTCTGGGCTAAGGTTTTGATCATGTTTCATTTCGGCAAATTCATCAATGTGATGCCCAGCTGCATCATAATCTGCAGAAGCTTTTTAACCACAGATTTTAAGATATTTTATACTGTAACATTTCCTAAATCTTTGCAGCCAAACATCATCCTCAAGGTTCAGTTATTTGTGGAATTTTCAAACTTGTTTCATTACAAGCAGACCAGTCAGTGGCATGCATTCACTTCTTCATTGTCACACCCACTCAATAAGCACTCGGTCAACATCTATATTTTTTGCCCTATGCAAAGTTTTCCTTTTATTCATCAGTCTGTGGTCATCATTCTCACTGTAAAACTTCAACAACTGTTCTTTCTATTTCCTCAAATCATATATGTGGACGATCCCACACCATAATTTTCCATTAAATAACACACAGATATGCCACTATCAAGCTTCCGCAATAAATCCACCTTCTGCACAATCGATAATGAAATAGGCTTCCTTTTCTGCATCTCACTCCTTCCCACAGGGGATTGTATAGCTCTCTTTGCCATGTTCATCAGCTTCAAAGAGGCTTCTGCCAAATAGTGTTGACTGGGATGGTGGGTGGCGATGACTCTCGACAAGGACGGGCACTTATAAAGTAACGATCATACGAATCAGTGACGGCATCCAACAGGGAGTTGCTCTTATAAAGTGATAATTGCACTAATTAGCACCAAAATCCATCTTTGATGAACAGATGTCATCTACCGAAAAAAGTTCCAGTTTTTGGAGGTTGCCGGTTTTTGGAATTCTGGATAAAAGTATAGGCACTTGTAATAGCTGTAGGTGATTTATTTTTAAAATAGTTCTGTACCTGTTATAAAGTATAACATGTTGCATGATAAGATTCACTAGACTGGTTCCACAAATAGGGGATTGGCGTATGGAGAGATGGAACAGATTTGGCCTGTATTCTCTAGATTTGAAAAGAATGAGAGGAGAAGTGCAGGCTGAATTACCTACCTCCTTCAAGAAGGCCATGATCATCCCAGAACCAACAAACAATGTAGTGACAGGCCTAATGACTCTGAGATCCACTGTCATGAAACAGTCAAGATGTTGGTCATGGCTTGCATTAACACCAGCCTACCAACCTTCCATGACCACATGCTGCTAAAATAGGTCCATAGCAGATGCATTCTCCAAGGCTCACATTCGCTCCTGGAGCACTTGGACATCAAGGAAACCTACATCAGACTATTATTTATCAACTACTGCTCTACTTTCAAAACAATAGCACCAAACAATTTCCAAACTAAGTAATCCTGGTCTTATCACCCTTCTCTGCAATTGGATCCATGACTTTCTTTCCTACAACCTACAATCAGAAGGTTGGTGAGAGCGACTCCTCCACAAATCTGCTCAATTCCAAGTCACCGTAAGGCTGTGTATCAGTCCTCTACTGTGCTGTCTGTGCACCCATTGCTTTGTGGCCAAACACTGGTCCAATTTCCATCGATAAATTTGATGTGACACTATCATTATTGGAAGGATCTTGAACAATGTTGAGATAAAGTGCAGAAGAGCGACAGCTTGACTTGTGACTTGGTGCCAGGACAACAGCCTCTCCCTAAATATCAGCAAGACCAAAGACCTGATCATAAGACTTCTGGAGGAAATGTGGAGATAGAGAGAGAGATAATGAACAACTCTAATGACCTGTCCTGGTAAACCCTTGTTAACGCAATGGAAGCCTGAGGAAATCTGGCATGTCATCTGCATCTTTTAACAACCTTTCCAGGTGTTGCATTGAAATGATCCTTTTAGGGTTCATAACTGCATGGTACAGGAACAGACTGCAAGGAAATGCAGAAGGTTTTGAATGTGACCATTATGCATGCACTCTTTTCATTGACTCCAGCTATAAACTCTTGCTGTCTTGGAAAAGCTGTCAACATATTAAAAGACTGATCACTTGGCCATCCACCCACTCCTGGCAGGAAGAAGATTCATAATTATGCGATCATGAACCACACAAATAAAACCCAAATCAGTAATGTACTGTTGCCTTTGCTCTGTGCCAAATCATCTCTCTCTGTAACTGCACTTCTGCGTTGCATCTTGCATGTTGTTCTATATATGGGATGCTGGCTAGTTTGCTCAAAAAACAGCCATGATCACAGTATTTTCAATAACTGTGACAAAATGGTTGAACTGGAGATATCAAATTCTAACAGGGCTTCAGAGGCTGAATGTAAAAAGGATAGTTCCCCTGGTGAAAGTATTTCCTGTGATTCTTTGAAATTCTCTTCTCCAGAGGAATGGAGAGTTTGATCATTGAATTGATTCCAAATGGAGATCAATAGATTTAAGAATATTAACAAAATTGAAAAGGGGCTATTTCATGGAAATGGATTTGAGATAGAAGATTAACTATGCTATTTCCATTGTGCTTGAAAGGCCAAATAGACTACACCTCCTCCTATTTCATATGTAAACAGATGTTTTTTACAATCTCCAGAACCGTGGTCCACCACAATTTTGGGGGGAGATCAAACTGACAATATGAATCATTTCTAAGCCATTGCTTGAATGTGGAAGACCAAACTTCTCAGAGGTCCTTACCACCATCAATCTGACAATGGATTTGTCCCTTAGGAAATGCATTAGGAAATCAGTGTGCTGAACATGCTCCAACTTTAGGTGATTTACATTTTGAAAAAAAAATTGTGTTAATTTACATGTAGATGCATTTTTAAAAATATGTTCAATTTTAAACCATACTAATTTAATGTTATAATAAATATTCCTTGGTTTTGAACATCTTCAATGTTTCTAACCATTTTTACATTTTTGGTAACCAGTAAATCTGGAGCATAGCTCAATTTTGCTGTTATTATTTAAGATGCTACACATGACAATAAACTTTCCACTAAACCAGGAGGTTTAAAAAGAACACAAGAACCAGGGTCCCAGTGAATGAAACACTTTGTGTAGTCCTGGTGCACCAGTGAGAGGAAGAGAAATACAGGAATCACAAAATGTTGGGTTGCAGGTACAACAAGTTATTAAGAAGTCAAATGGAATGTTGGCCTTCATCGCTAGAGGAATTGAATTCAAGAGCAGGGAGGTCACGCTGCATCTGTACAAGGTACTGGTGAGGCCGCACCTGGAGCACTGTGTGCAGTTCTGGTCTCCATACTTGAGGAAGGATTTACTGGCCTTGGAGACAGCCCAGAAGAAGTTCGCTAGGTTGATCCTGGAGGTGAGGGAGTTGACCTATGAGGAGAGAATAAATCATCTGGGATTATACTCACTCTCAGAAGAATGAGAGGAAATCTTATAGAAACATATAAAATTATGAAAGGGATAGATAAGTTAGAGGGAGGAAAATTGTTTTCACTGGTAGGTGAGACCAGAACTAGGGGACACAGCCTCAAGATTCAGGGGAGTAGATTTAAGACAGAGAAAAACTGTTTACCCAGAGAGTGGTGAATCTGTGGAATTCTCTGCCCCAGGAAGCAGTTGAGTATACTTCATTAAAAATAAATAAGGATCAGTGAGAGACTTTTACATTAAAAAAGGAATTAAGGGATATGGGGAAAAGGCAGGTAGGTGGAGTTGAGTCAATGATCAGATCAGCCATGATCTTATTGAATGGCAGAGCAGATTTAACTGGCCGGATGGCCGACTCCTGCTCCTATTTCTTATGTTCTATGTTCTAACTGAAGCTCTTGTAAGTGGAATGGGATGAGGATACTCTCAATCCATTGGGTAAGAAGGGCCCTAATGAATGGAAAGGGAATGTGGGAACCAGGGCCTCAGTGACTTTAAAGTGAGCACAGCAAATATCACCTGGTGATCCACACACCAAATCATTGGGATTTACAAATAGCAGATTATCAGCGTTTCACTGGACTCGAAATTTATGGGATATGTAAGCACTATAAAGATGGTTTGGGACTGAAGAGATCAACGATTATAGGAGATCAATGATAATTAGTGAAACTAGAAAAGGAGGTTTGTTCAATTTGGCAAGTATACCTGCAATTTCAGCTCTGGATTTATATTACTCCATTAGCTAAGAACACTTACAGTGATGTGGTTCAGAGACTTAGAATCAGATCATCCAGTCCACCATGCCTGTTCCACTGCAGCTCTGGTTTGTTTATGTAAATGCATCTTTTACTTTAGAAAATTATTATTATTTATTAAATTTGCTTCCACCATGAACAGTAACTGCATTTACGATAGCCCAAATTGAAAAAAAAGATGTCCTCATTTTACTTCTTGCTCTTTTGCTAAATAGCTGAAACCTGTGTCCTCTGGTTAGGAATCATTCAGTGGAAGCAATTTCTCCTCATTTACTTGTAAAATTCCTACATTAATTTGAATGCCTCAATTCAATCTTCCTGTACACTTTCCTGCTCCAAAGAACATATTGCCATCTCTTCATGTCTATTTATGTAACTGAAGACCCTCTTTCCTCGTACCATACCCGTCAAGTGCCACAGCACCCAGAATCTGAGGATTGGATGCAACATTCCAGTTGAGGCTGACCCACAAATATAAAGTGATAACATGACCTTCTTAGTCTTCTATCCCTCATCATTTTGGGAGATCAAGAGTCTTTTACACTTTCATCTTTTTTTGAATCTAAGTCACCATGACTTAGGGATGTTGCATGCCCTATAAAGATGCATCAAAGTTCATATCCATATTCTTTGCAACAAAGGGAAACATTCCAAAATCTTATCAAATTGCTTGCCAACTTGCAAGCCAACTCTGCGCTTCCTATTCAAAGACCATCAGATTCCTATCTAAGCAATATTTTGTAGTCTCATTATACTTAAACATTCTTTAAATGTTTCCAGTGTGAATTATTTTTGCACATTTTACTCCATATGCCAGCTTTTTGCCATTTGTTTAAACTAGCTACATTATTTTTCAAGTTCTTTACCAATTATCCACAACTTATTAATTCAATTTGCTCTTCTTGCTTAAAGTAAGATTAAACTTGATATAAAGGTGTTCAGTGAGAATTCACCAAGATGGTCTGTCAGAAACCGAAACCAAAGGCTTCACATCTTCTTGGTTGAAACATGCAAAATTCTCAGTGGGCTTGATAAAGTACGTCAAGCAAGGATGTATCTATTAGTCAAGGAATCAGTTACTCATGATCATTCAGGATGTCACTCATTGAACCAATGATTGCATTTAATTGTGAGTCAAACATTTCTAACATTGTGTAAATCAAAATATTGAGAAAGGACAGGAAAATTGTAGGAATGTCAAAAATCAGCCCTGAAATTGTTGAATTGTACACTAGGGTCAAATGGCTTACTCCTGCCCCTATTTTTGAAATCTTCTTGTGTACATTCACAAGTAATTTATTAACTGTAGAACATTTTAATATGCCCCATGGTCATGAAAAGTTCAATATACATGAAAGTTCATTTTTAATGGTTTATATCTTGGTGTACAACATCTGTAGCATAAACAAAGGGAATAGACTTTTACACAACAGGAAGTTGTTATTACTATAAAGTTCGCTGTAAAATTTTAAGTAAACATTTTCCTACTTCTCTGCCATGTTTTGCATTCTTAATTAACCCAAAGGACTGAAAAGGTTTGGAAATTCTAAATTATTGATAAACCTCACATGGAATTTCAACATTAAATCTATAATTACCATATATTTCAGTATAAGTTGACTGGTGTATAAGCTAACCCCATTTTTATAGCCTCATTTTAAGGGTTTTATGGTATATCCAGTAATACGTCAATCCCCATTTTCTGGCTTATAAGTCAACCCCCAAAGCTCACAATGCCCAAGATAGGCCATTGATCTGCTGGGTGTTGGCTGGAGGTGATTCCTATCATGCAACACATGATGAAAACATGAAGTGAGTTTTAAGTTGAAAGTGACATAAATGGCCAAGAAAACCAACAACTTTGCTGCAAGAAAATTTGATGTGCATGAGAAATTGGTAAGGGATTAGAGGAAGAAAGGAGAAACTTTAAGAAAAATACCAAAAAGGCAAAATATTCTTTGAGAAAAGGCATAATTCATTGGCCAGAGTTGGAAAATCACGTTGCAGAATGGGGAACATGAACAGAAGCAAGATTGCTACCTAGTCACCCAAAATAAAATAAGAACATTTGCACTGCAGTGGGCCAAGTCCTCAGTGATGATTTTGAGGCTACAGTAGGCTGGTGCAATCGTTTCATGAACAGGAAAAATCAACCATAAGATCTTGATCATAAAGTTGTTAGTTTTCACCAGTTCATTATATTTTTGGCTTGGCTTCGCGGACGAAGATTTATGGAGGGGGTAAATGTCCACGTCAGCTGCAGGCTCGTTTGTGGCTGACAAATCCGATGCGGGACATATAAAACCAGCAGAAACACCAGTTTGCATTGGCAAATATCGGAAACATGGGCAAAACACCCATGAATTTCGACATGATAGGCAAAAGAACAGTGGAATGAAAGTGGTTTTAAAACTGTGCAAACCAGAAGTACAGGCCATGAAAGGACTAGGTTTACTGTGGTGTTATTGTGCATGGCCGACGGGATGAAGATAAGACCCATGGTAATCTTCAAATGCAAAATTAAACTGAAAATGAAAAGATGGATGAAAATGGTGTAGAACTATGGATAGACAATGTGTGGAACAGGCTGCCAGGGGGCTTACACAAAGAATGGAATCTGCTGGTCTGGGATGTGTTTTGTAGCTAGTTAAATGAGAAATCTAAAAGTAGATTAGCACTACATAATACTTACATGGGGGTTATCCTGGGTGGTTTGACGTCTCTTTTGCAACCTCTCAGTCTGCTTGAACAAGCCATTCAAAGGTCACCTGCGTGAGGAATGGAATACATGGATGTTGCATGCAGAAAAGTCATTTACAAAGGGCAGGGCAATGCATGCTGCATCACTTGATGTGCTGTGTAACTTTGTCCTCAAGGCATGGGACAAAGTAGAGACAGTGATAAAAATTAAACAGTGTGGTATCCCTTGTGCAATTAATGATTTATGATTTATGAAGATTATTTACTGTGGGACACTGATGATGAAACTGAAACCATCTCATCTGATACAGACTGGGATCCATATGATGACTGTTTGCCACAATCTTTGCTCAAGACCATGAGAGCAAGAGTGATTTTGAAGAGTTCTAAATGTGCTACTGTTTTCAACAAAAATCTCAATGAAAATCTGTCACAGTCAGGGATTTTGTTTGGTTTTTCAAGGGTCAACATATGCCAGATCATCACGGATCAGATTTTGAGCTGAATTTAAGGGCTCAAAAATCTATCCAATGTGCCGCTGTGAGCAGTTGGCCAAAAAAGCAGTCGCCACATCAAAGATAGTTAACGACAGTTTATTCAAATTCAGCGTGCACCCCTTTAAGGGCAACGCAGGCTCAGTCACCACGTGTGTGGTGACATCATAATCACTGCCCAGGGCGTGCGCTGGAATCAGAGAGAACCCCTGACAATGGCATCTCCCCATGGCTGCCCTGCCATGTGACAATACATGCGGTGCTGGTTCGCCATGAGGATGTGCGCCACCACACAAACACCCCCCCCCCAAAGAATCGGCTATGCATCCTGCCGCTTTGGCGGCCGCCCCGGTGCTTCAGCTTGGCCGTCTGCACTGGCTGGGATAAGTCCAAATGAGTAGGTTTTAAGCAGTCCACAATAAAGAGTTCCTCCTTTCCCCACCCCCTCATCTAAGGTGAAAGTTCCACCCAACCACCGGAGAACCTATATGGCCCTTCGTATAGGTGCTGCAATGGGGCCCCCTGTGGTCCTCTCCGGACAAATATAAACTGCGCCACATCCAGTTCTTTGGGTTGATGGGACAATTGGGTGCCATGGTGTGATGGGGGAGGTGGGATTAGGTTGGCCAGTCTTTTGCGGAGGTCCACGAGCCGCTCACTTTCCTTGTGCGTCGCATCAGCCACAGGGCCGAAAAATTCACCTGGCAGGGTGAGTGGCATGCCGTAAACCATCTCTTCAAGTGCCAGTGGAACCTCTCTACCAACCCGTTGGACAATGGGTGGTAGGTCGTGGTGGGTGAAGTTTTACCCCTAAAAGCCTCGCCAGCTGAATCCATAGCGCGGAGGTAAACTGAGTGCCTCTGTCGCTCGTGATGTGCGCCGGCACACCAAAACGAGCGATCCACTGGCTGACAAGGGCTCTGGCACACATCTCCACTGATGCCTCGCGGACAGGGATGGCTTCTGGCCATCTCATTGCTCTGTCCACTATCATAAACAGGTAACGTGACTCCCTGGACACTGGCAAGGGGCCAACGACATCCACGTGGATATGCTGGAACCTCCACGTTGCCGAGTCAAAATTTTGAATAGGGGCCTGCATGTGCCTATGAATTTTAGATGCCTGGCACCTGATGCAGTTGAGGGCTAACGCCACCACCTCTTTCTTGAGTCCATGCCAGATGAATCGTTGCACCACCATCCTCACAATTGTCTTTATTGAGGGTGGGCGAGATCGTGGATGGAGCTGACGACCCTTGCCCTCCACTCCTGTGGAACTACCAGGTGTGATGAGTCAGTGGAGGTGTCGCAGAGCAGTGGCTGGGCGGAGTCAGGAAACCGGATATCCTCGAGGAGCAGACCCGAGATGGTGGTCCGGAGAGCTTGTGTTTTGGTGTTGTGCTATTGGGCCTGCGCTAGTTGCACATAGTCTAGGCCGGGAGCTAACGTGTTGATGGCTGGGAGGGAGAGTGCGTCTGCGACCACATTGTTTTTGCCCGCCCTGTGCCGGATGTCCGTGGTGTATTTAGACTCATAGGAAAGGTGGTGATGTTGCCTGGCCAACCACTGGTCCTTGGCCATAGCCAGTGCTTGAGTGAGGGGCAGTAAAAGTTCTGCCTTCCAAGAAATAACAAAAGTGGCAGATGGCCAGGTACAACGCCAGGAGCTCCCGGTCGAACGCACTGTATTTAAGTTCGGCGGCCGCAACTGCTTACTGAAAAAAGCCAGCAGATGCCATTGCCCATCCAGCCACTCTTCCAGTACTCCCCCGACTGCCATAGTGGAATCGTCGACAGAGAGCGCCGTGTGTGCTTCCAGGCACGGGTGTACCAGTAGTGTCGCCTCAGCGAGGGCCTGTTTTGTGGCAGTGAAGGCCTTGTCTGCCTCCTCCGACCAGGCCAGTGTCTTCTCTTTTGCCCTGATCAGCACGAATAGAGGGCGCATGGTGTGGGCTGCGTTGGGGATGAATCTATGATAGAAATTTACCATCCCCACAAATTCTTGTAGGCCTTTAAGGGTGAAGGGTTCGGGGAAATACTGAATGGCTGCCATTTTCTCCAGTGCCAGAGCTGCTCCAGATAGTGAGATGGTGTGCCCCAGGAACTGCAATGTCTGTTTCCCAAACTGGCATTTGGCCTTGTTGACCGAGAGGCAGAACTCTGCCAGACGGGCGAACAGGGTAAGGAGATGGGCCTTGTGCTCTTTGCGGCTGCAGCTGGCCATCAGGATATCATCCAGGTAGATAAAGATATAGTCCAAATCCCTACCCACCGCGTCCATGTGGCACTGAAACATCTGGGCCGTGTTCTTCAACCTGAACGGCATCTGATGGAACTCGAATAAGCCGAAAGAGGTGATAATGGTGGTCTTTTCAACGTCATCAGGGTGAACCAGGATCTGGTGGTATCCCCACACCAAATCGACTTTAGAAAAGAACCGTGCGCCGTGGAGTTTAGCCGCAAAGTCCTGGATATGGGGGACCGGGTACCTGTCTGGAGTCGTGGCGTCGTTCAATCGCCTGTAGTCTCCACAGGGACTCCAACCACCAGATGACTTTGGGACCATGCGCAGAGGCGCTGACCAGGCACTGTCCAACTGCCGGATGATGCCCAACTCCTGCACCCAGGAGATTTCCTCCTTAGCCTGCTTCAGTTTCTTCGATGACAGCTGTCTAGACCTGGCATGCAACGGAGGGGCTTGTGTGGAGATGTGGTGGAAAACTCCGATTTGGGGGAAAGCGACGTTAAAACATAGCTCCAGGATGGCGGGAAACTTGCTGAGGATCTCTGCGTACTCGTCCCTGTCGGCGGCTACTGTGGCAATTCTGGGTCTGTCGTTGTCCGCTGTGTCCAGTCACACTGAGTGAAAAGTGCAGGCGTTGAGCAGCCTCCTGCCTGCACCAACAGGCCATGAGCCCTCAGGAAGTTGGCCCCCAACAGCGCGGTACCCACCGAGGCCACATGAACATCCATGGAAACTTTTCTTCCCCGATCTGTATCTGTGCCCTACGGGTGCCATGTCTTGATTGCAGAGCTGTTGGCAGCCCGCAGGGTTGGACCGGGGGCCTGGGCACGAGTCTCTAGGACTGTCGGGTGGAGGACACTCAGCTTGGCCCCTGTGTCCACCAGGAACCAGTGGCTCGTAGATTTGTCTGTGATGTAAAGGAGACTGGCCGTTTCCCTGAAAATTGCAGGGTTGGCGGCACTTGCCAGCTTGCACTCCCCAGCGCTGTTGGTCAAAGCACCATGTTGACTGGGTTTCCTCTGGCTTGTGCTTGGGGGCATCCTGTGGTCGACGGGCCCTGGCTTGGAAACCTGGCTGAGGGCCATCTCGTTTTCCTGCTTTGTGTGCCAGAGGGCATCTGCCCAGGCTGAGGCCTTATGGGGGTCAGTGAAATCTTCTTCAGACAAATGTAGCTGAATATCTTCTGGGATTTGTTCTAGAAAAATCTGGCAGAAGAGGAAACATGGCTCATGATCCTCCGCCAGACCCAGTATCTTGTCCATCAGGGCTGAAGGGCTGCGATCCCCCAATCTGTCCAGGTGTAAGAGCCTGGAAGCACGCTGCTGGGGAGTGAGGCCAAACTTCCCCAAGAACAGGTTTTTGAGGGCAGTATACTTGCCCACTGCTGGTGGTCAATGAATGAGATCGTCCACTCTCACCACTGTCTCCTGATCCAGCACGCTCATGACAGAATTTCATGGCATTGGCTGAGATGTTATGCAGGTAAAATTGTGCCTCTGCCTGCCCGAACCATGTTCGTGGGCGATGGGGCCAGAAAGTGGAAAGCTTAAGGGCTACGGTGTTTACCTCGGCTGCGTCCATCGTTAACTGGGTCCAAATAGACATCTGGGCCCATCGGGGTCACCACTGTGGTGCTCTGAGCAGTTGGGAAAAAAAGCAGTTGCCACGCCAAAGATCGTTAACAACTGTTTATTCAAATTCAGCGTGCGCCCCTTTAAGAGCAGCGCGGGCTCAGTCACCACGTGTGTGGAGATATCATAATCGCTGTCCAGGGCGCGGGCTGGAAGAGAGGCTGGAGTCAGAGAGAACCCCTGACAATGCCATCTCCACATGGCTGCCCCGCCACGTGGCGATACACCATGGCTGGTTCGCCATGAGGATGTGTGCCGCCACACCAGCAAATAAATTGACCCCCATTTTTTTGAGAGGTATTTTGAGTTTCACAACGCGCTGAAATATACAGTATTGCAATCCTGCAGAAAAGATGGACTTCCAAACTCACCCAGTATATTTTCTTAACTTCAAAAAACATCTTTTTTTACACTGTTGTTTTACAAGTGTGACTTTTTTTAATATTAGAGAACATCTGTGCAATGTCACAAGATGCTGTTTAGTTTCAGTGAAGTTACTGCGATGGAAATAAGGTTAAGCTACTACAACAATGTATAAGTTCACTCTGACAATTTTTAAATCTGATCCTTAATAGATATTTAGTTAAAAGTCAGTGCCTTTTATTATTTTTTTCCTGTGGGCTGATATCGCCTCCAACCGTGTATCTTGGCGCCTCACAGTTCGCCGGGCAGCAACCTCCTTTGAAGAAGTCCGCAGAGCCCACCTCACTGACAAAAGACAAAGGAGGAAAAACCCAACACCCAACCCCAACCAACCAATTTTCCCTTGCAACCGCTGCAACCGTGTCTGCCTGTCCCGCATCGGACTTGTCAGCCACAAACGAGCCTGCAGCTGACGTGAACATTTACCCCCTCCATAAATCTTCGTCTGCGAAGCCAAGCCAAAGAAAGAAAGACAGTTCTATATTATGCTCTCTGTAATCATTCAAATTTGTTTCAGTTTTTTTTATTTTAATGCTAATTGTCAGTTAATTTGATTCTGCTGCAAGACACAAAGGTGAGGACAAACTCTTCAGATTACACTGCATCTATAAAGGGTAACCAATGATTCAGGCCTGATCCCTTTATCAAGATATGAGCAGAAAGCAGGCAGGTGTCTGAATGAAAAGGTAGGGGCAGGGGGAAGGAGGGAAGGAGGGAGGGAGAGGGCATAGGAAGAAATACAGGCTAATAGGTAAGAAATCATAGATGGATATATAGGTGGGAGAGAAGTCAAGAAAAAAGCTGAGAAGTGATGGGGTGAGGGGATAGTTCTGAATGGAGAGGGAAAGGAAGTGCTTGGGGAGCTGGAGAAAAGGAGACAGAGGGAAAGAGAAAGACAGAGACTCAGACGGGCGGGGGAGGGATGCTTGGTGGGGGGAGGCATTCAATGGAAACTGGAGAAGTCAATTCCCTCTGGTTGGAGAGTACCCAGATAGAATAGTAGGTGTTGTTCCTCCAGTTTGCAGGTAGCTTGGTAGTGCAAGAGATCATGGATAGACATGTCAATGTGGAAATAGTGTGTGGAATTAAATGGTCAGCCTGTTGAGTTTCTCCAGCACTTTTTACCTTTTTGCTAGAAAAGTGTCTTTAGAATTTTTTCTTTCATTACTATGACTTTAATACCTGTACCGTAATAGCATGTCATTTACCCTGATACCTCTTTTTAATCTTATTTTCAACTCTGAGATTCAGTATTATTCATTGTATATAGTAATGACACATTTGCATTAAAATTTGAAATATAAAAATGTCAACCAAGCTATCACCCTTATAAAATTAAAGTTAGACGTACAGCACAGTAACACGCTCTTTCAGCCCATGAGCCTGTGCCACCCAATTATACCCATTGACTGACAACCCCCAATATGTCTTGAGCAGTGGGAGGAAACCAGAGCCCCCGGAGAAAACACACACAGACACCGGGAGAATGTACAAACTCCTTACAGACAGTGCAGGACTTGAACTCCGGACCTGACTGCTGCCTCTCTAACCACTACACTAACCGTGGCACCCATCCTAACTCAATGCCTCTATTCACACCACTCACCAAACTCATTCAACATCGAGGAATCAGACTCAATATACATTTTGCCGTTAGAGTTAAACTTTAGTAGAATTTTGAAGTATTCATTTAAGGAGATTTTAATCCACATAATCAAAATTAGATTTTCAGTATCAGAGAATGTGCTATATATAAATAATGCCTTAAATTACCTGTACTATGAAAGCTTAGTCCAAGTAAAAAAACTTTATATTGGGCCTGAAATAATAATGTGCAAGAAATGAGTGCCAAAGCAGCACTATACAAGGCACTTCTGTTATTTTTACACAAGTGCTGTGCAAAGTGAAACCGAAATTATACAGAAAACTTGTAAGCTGACCCTTTCTTCAATATCTCCAATCATTGTGGGGACTGCGGTGCAAGTATGTGGGACGTTTACAGAAAGATGGTTGGTGTAATGGAAATAATGCCAAGCAAAAGGGAGTTGAGTGGTGAGTGTGAGGGGACAGGTTTGGCGGAGGGACAGTGTAATAGGGAGACAGCTGGAGGAAATGCTTTGGGGAGCCAATTGAAGTGACATCAGGAAGGGGGCTAAGAAATTGGCAGAAAAATTGACATAGGAACAATCAGTCATAATGTTAATTTAATAGAGCTACATTGAGAAAATTGGATGCCTCAGAAACTCTGGCAACCACTCAGCTAGATTGAGGTCCCTTAATAAATGATAAAATTGGTTTTAACTGTCAAGTTTAGATCTACTTCAGTTTCAAGGTTTGCATTGTTCATTAAATGTCACAGGGACAATTGAGCTTTGCACAATTAACATCAGAACAAGTATATGTTTACAAAGTCAATGTTCACCTCCAGTGGATTCTGACAAATGCACGACAATGGAGGACTTGGATCAAGATTCTCAGAGCATGCTTCTTCTTTGGCTTGGCTTCGCGGACGAAGATTTATGGAGGGGGTAAAAGTCCACGTCAGCTGCAGGCTCGTTTGTGGCTGACAAGTCCGATGCGGGTCAGGCAGACACGGTTGCAGCGGCTGCAGGGGAAAATTGGTTGGTTGGGGTTGGGTGTTGGGTTTTTCCTCCTTTGCCTTTTGTCAGTGAGGTGGGCTCTGCGGTCTTCTTCAAAGGAGGTTGCTGCCCGCAAAACTGTGAGGCGCCAAGATGCACGGTTTGAGGCGTTATCAGCCCACTGGCGGTGGTCAATGTGGCAGGCACCAAGAGATTTCTTTAGGCAGTCCTTGTACCTTTTCTTTGGTGCACCTCTGTCACGGTGGCCAGTGGAGACCAGTTGCACAATATATATATTTTTTAAAAATTGCTGCACAATGTATCAGAACTTCTCAACCCTAGTTATAACTTCTGGAGATTGATGGAGAAGGCTATGAAACAATGCACCCTCTGAAGCAACAGCAAATGACAGCATCCTTTGTCTTTGTGCTTAACCATGAAGACTCCAGAAAATGCTGTTGGTTTCAATAAGGATGGTGAATACTTGTGACTTCTCGGCCAATACTGCAGCAAAATCTTCCTTCCAAATTGAGTGAGCTGTGAAATGTTAACATTCCTCACTTTTAATTTGCTTCATCCCTTACTTTTATTCTATCCAATATATTTAATCTTAAGTAAAGGGCAATTTTCAATCACTTTCACTTTAATCCACGAGAAAATGTCTGAAACTGATGTATCCTCATAATGATTCAATTTGGTTTAGATATTTCACACATGAGACACTCGGACATTTTTAACCATCAGCGTTATGCCCTCATATTACATTTTATTAATCACTTGTGACAATTTGGAATTTAAAAACAAAAGCAACACCTGGAAAAATAGCTCAATGTATAGAACAGCAACAGATCACTGTAGTTAATTGCTTTCTTATTATCCCTGACCACAAAGTCTTGTTCTCTCCTAATTGCTCCAATAATTTGTACGTATTTGGTGTTGAAGTAATCTACGTTATTTTCTCACGACACAGCTCATGGGTGGTCTGGTGTCTGCTTACTTTCAGGCCTGCAAGCAGACTATGGTAGAAACTTAGCAAGTGCAGAAGAGTGAGACGAGAAGAGGAGCATTGTGAAGAGAGCAAAACATGAAGATGGTCAAGAAATGAGTACAGAATTTCAAAATAAAAGCATATGGGCTCTGACAACCTCTTTCTTTCCTATTTAGCAGCATCTGACCTGGTAAATTGGTGACATCTGCTATGATAGAAATATATTTTCTGGCTTTGACTTTCACTCAACAGATTGTATCTGGAAGAAAATATTTGCTTTTTGCAATTAAAAAAAAATTGGATGCATCTTACAAATTCATTGTTAATGTCTGACAACAAGATTGATAACAAATTTGGTCAGCCCCATAACTTCTGCTTGCCTGCCCAAATGCAGGCCAGGGTAAATGCTGGAATTTTTAAGAAACACTCTGTCAGATGTATGACAGAACTGACTCTCATTATTAAATTTTGTATCCATGTTACTTGGATAAATCTATTAAATGAAGCCAGACCTTGATACTCCAAAAGAAGCAGGGAAGCAACAAAAATGAATCCACATGTTAGTGATGGAAACTTCTTGACTTCTAACATGCAATTGCCTACTTTTTATAGATCCATTTTTATGGAAAACTATTCAAACGCAATGTATTTCATACAAGTTAATATTTATTTAAATAAAAATACAGTTTGAAATCAAGTTCACAGCTGAAACAAAGTTGGAAAAAAATAAAAAGCTTGGTTTTTCACTGAACTTTCAGATGAGTTTATTTTTAGCGAAGTGAATGAATTGGTTGAATTTTCTTGGATTACGTACTTGAACACAGATTTTGTACCTTTTTATATTTAAGCTACAATGTGGCCGGTTTAGATCATTTGACACATTGTGCCAAATGTGTACTTGTAGCAGGGTCGCTGCTACTACAGCCAGGTTATAGCTCATAGTTATAGCTCCTGGGCTGTACCTCAAAACTTGCAGAGGAAAGAAGACGCACGCTGGTAGAGTGTATTTGACACTGAGTTTATTCAGGGGCAACTCTGCCTTTTAGAGTGAACTTGGCCATGTTACCACCAGGGCGTGGCTTGAGCGGGCCCACCGCCGATTGGTTGGTTCCAGTATCCAGGCCCTGACTGGGCCTTTCGCTATCCACCGGCGGTGGTTGGCCAGTTTCACCATTCCACTGACAGTCTATGGAAATGGGCATCTTGCCGGTCGCTGCGATCGATGGCCATTTCCGGTGTTGGCCCGAGGAGTGGGCCGCTGCACTACCCTCCCCCCCAACCCAGAACTGGTGATCAGGGCAGAGTTCTTAGGAGTCTAACCCCTGTGCCATGGGGTTGGATGGGTGATGAGATGGTCAGAGTCTAAATAGGCTGGTTTCAACCAGTCGATAGTAAAAGTCCCTTCTCTGCCACTAATGCCCAGAATACCAAGGGAGTCATTGATTCTTATGAGATGGTATGGCCCCTTATAAGGTCTCTGGAGAGGTGGCCGGTGTGCCCCGCGCCAAAGAAATACATATTTACAATCAGCCAAATCCTTGGGGATTTACATGTGGGGCTGGTCATGGGTTCTGTGCTTGGTGGGAGCCAGGGTGCCTAGGCGCTCACGAAGCTGGGACAGTGTGGTTACTGGGGCTCCCCTAAGTCCTCAGGGTTGTTACAAATTCGCTCGGGTATGACCAGGGGTGTGCCGAAGAGCAACTCAGCGGAGGATACCTCAAGGACCTCCTTGGGTGCATCTTGAATTCCCAACAGGACCCAGGGAAGCTTGTCAGCCGAGTTAGGTCCAGTCAGCCTTGCCATTAAAGCCACCTTGAGGTGTCTGTGGAACTTCTCCACCAACCTGTTGGCCTCTGGGTGATAAGCCGTGGTGTGGTGGAGTTGGGTCCCCAGGGCATGGGCTAAGGCGGTCCACAGACTAGAAGTGAATTGGGCCCCCCTGTCTGAAGTGAGGTATTCAGGGACCCCAAAATGTGTTACTCAAGTGTTGAGTAGGACGCGTGCGCATGCCTCTGTGGAAGCTTCCAATAGTGGCTCTGCCTTGGGCCATCCGGTCACCCGGTTGACCAGTGTGAGGAGGTAGTGTGCACCACTGAACATGGGTAGGGGCCCCACCATGTCAATGTGCATGTGGCTGAACCGGCGACATGCAGGCTCAAATGTCCATGGGGAGGCCTTTGTGTGGGTTTGAATTTTGGACAACTGGCAATGTGTATGTCCTGGCAAATAGTGCAATCTCTTTGCAGAGGCGGTGCCAGATGTAGCTGCTCGCTACCATCTTAACAGAAGTCCTGATGGTGGGGTGAGCCAAGTTATGGACTGAGTCGAACACTCGCCTCCTCCATGCGGTTGGAACAAAGTTTAACCATTGAGGTGTTGCAGAGCAGCGTGCAATTGCCAGGGTGATCTGGACGTCCTCCAGATGTAAGCTGGTGAGTACTGTCTGGTACACTGAAATGTTAGGGTCTGCTTGCTGTGCCTCTGTCATGCACCACTGAGCCGGAATAGGGCATCGGCCACAACATTGGATTTACCAGCTATATGCTCAATATCCGTAGTAATTTCAGAGATGTAGGACAGGTCCCATTGTTGCCTGGTCAGACATCTTATGGAAGGCAAATGTAAGGGGCTTGTGGTCCGTGTAAATTTTGAACTTCCTGCCCTCCAAGAAGTATCGAAAGTGCCAAATTGCCAGGTATAAGGCTATCAAAGGCACTGGCTTGAAGTGTTTACTGAAAAAGGCCAGCGGTTGCCAATGTCCATCTACAGCTGCTCAAGTACACCCCCGAACACTGTGATGGAGGAGTTTGAGGTGAGGGTGGTGTTGGCTAGGGCATTCTTAGTGGCCTGGAAGGCCTTGGTAGCCTCTTGGGTCCATTGTAAGTTTTATTGGGCCCTGCCATGAGGGGAAAGAGTGGGCTCATGATGCAGCCCGCTACAGGTATGAACCGGCAATAAAAGTGGCCATACCTGCAAACACCTGTAGTCCTTTCACCATTGAAGACATGGAGAAAGAGCAGATAGCCTCCACCTTCGCTGGCAATAGTCTGGCCCCGTGGCGATTGATTCGATGGCCCAGGAAGTCGATAGTCTCTTGGCCAAATTGGCACTTGGCCGGGTTGATGGTGAGGCCAAAATCACTCAACCTGGAGAACAGTTGCCGTAAGTGGTGACGTGCTCAGCACGATTGTGGCTTGAGATTAGAATGTCATTGAGGTAGACAAATGCAAAGGGCAGATCCTGGCCCACTGTGTCCACCAACATCTGGAAAGTCTGAGTCGCATTATTTTAACCCGAACGGCATTCGGAGGAATTCAAACATCCAAAGGGGATGTCATCTGGGTGAACTAGGATCTGGTGATAGCCCTTGATGAGGTCCACCTTTGAAAATATCCATGCCCCCTGTAGGTTTGCAGTAAAGTCTTGAATATGGAGCACGGGATACCTGTCCAGAATAGTGGCCTTGTTGAGCTGGCAGTAGTCCACCTGATGACTTGGGGACCATGTGGAGGGGTGAGGTCCAGGGGTTATCGGATCACCACACAATGCCCAGTTTCTCCATTTTTAAAAAATTCATCCCTGGCCAAGTTAAGCTTTTCAGGGTGGAGGCGGTGCACCCTGGCATGGAGGGGAGGGCCCTCAGTCGTGATCTAATGCCTCACTCCATGTTTGGGTTCTGTTGAATGGAAGTGAAGCGTGGGGAAATCCGTCAGGATCTTGATGAACTCGTTGGTGGCAGTACTCACTGAGGGCAGGTGGAAGTTGGTGAGCTTGGTGCCATTGAGGGAGAGTAATTGGAATGTCTGGGTGTGTATCATTTGACACCCCTTGATGTCCACCAGGAGGGGGTGGGCCTTAAGGAAGACGGCACCTATAAGTGGCTCTGCACGGCAGCTATGGTGAATTCCAGGTGAACCAGGGGTCTCCGAAGCAGAGGGGCATGGAACAGGTGCTATTTTCCGGTTGTTCTCAGCCCATTTTGCCACAGCGAGCCTCGAGGCTGGTGTGGGGGTTGACATTGTATTGTGCCCCTGTGTCCACTAAGAAGTGTTGGCCTGACAGTGAGTCCTGGATATATAGGAGGCTATGCAGTTGGCTAGTCGTCGCAGCCATTAATGACAGCTGGCCTTGGTGTTTCCCTGGAATGCGCAGGGCATCGGAACGCCACCACTGATGATAATAACAGTACAGCTCACTGGTGAGGCGCCTCATTCGGTTGGATGATACATCAGGAATTCAGTCAGATGGTCCGTCGGTGTTCCTCGTGGCTGGGCACTGATAACATGGTGTCGTCACCTGGTTGATCGAAATGAAGGATTCCCTCTTCACCACCCATTAGCACATCTGCTTGGGTGGCCACCTTTCTGGTGTCATCAAAATTCTCCTCTGTGATGAGCAGCTGGATGTCCTCAGGCACCCTCTCCAGGAATATTTGCTGGAACAGCAGGCAGAAGGTGTGGCCATCACAGAGAGCGAGCATGTCGCTCATGAGGCCGGATGGGGTCCTGGCCCCCGAATCATCAATATGCAGCAGACGAGCAGTGCACTCACACTTTGAGAGCTCTTTGATGACCACATAACTTTCTGGTTCCGGGGGCTACTGGAGGAAATTGATAATCTGGGCTGCTGTGTCCTGGTTGAGGGTGCTGACCATGTAGTAGAAGCATGTGTTATCCTCAGAGATCCTTCGAATGGCGAACTGTGCCTCGGCTTGATGGAACCACACCCATGGTTGGGCGGTCCAGAAGCAGGGCAGTTTCAATGCTACGGGTTGATCTCAGGTTGTTGTTCCATCATTGGGTCCAAAGTGCTGTTTGGACTGATCAGGGTCACCTCTGTATAGCTCCTGGGCTGTAGCTCGAGACTTGCAGAGGAAAGAAGACACGCACACCAGTAGAGTTTATTCAGGGGCAGTTCTGCCTTTTATAGTCAGCTCAGCCATGTCACCACTGGGGCATGGCTTGACCAGGCAAGCCACCATATTGGTCGGTTCCAGCATCTGGGCCCAAATTGGGCCCCCCTGTGATCCACCGCCAATGGTTGGCCACTTTCACAATTCCACCAGTGGCCTATGGAAATGGGCATCTCACCCTATGTGAGGTCTTGCCAGTCTTCATGTTCAATGGCCATTTCCGGTGTTAGTCCAAGGAGCGGTCGTAGGCCACTACATAATATCTCTTGAAATAAACAATCTGCTGGAGGAACTCAGCAGGTCAAGCAGCATCAGTGGGGAAAAATGGTCAATGAATTGTGCTGGAACCCTTCATTAAGACTGAGAATGCAGAGGAGTGATAGGTGGTCTAGTGGTATATTATAATTATTATACTATTTCTTCACATTGTACCAATTGTTCAAATATTTATTGCAATACAATTTAGTGTTGATTGCTACCTATTTGTAACACCTAAAATTGTACTTTAAGTTGCATACAATGAAAACAAAATTCATTAATATAGTTCTATGAAGTTCATACATCTTATACCTAATGGTTAAAAAAACTACGTAGAACCGATTTTGTACACCACTAATTGACTGGGAATTATGAAATACTTTGAAGATCCAGACGTCCTACTCCAATTTCAATCTCTAAAAACAGAAATATTTATTTATTATGTAATTTTAAGATATGCATAGTTTATTTTTAGCTTTCTCAACCTCATGTTGTTCCCCAATTCTGGTATCATAATTATTTCCTTTTTCAATGTTCCCTGTTGCCTTGGCATAGAGACCTTTTTTGTATGATACAGGCACTATTTGAATAACAGATGTCGAATGTGGCACAAAGGGTCATCTCCAAGTCAGAAGGTTGTAGGTTCAATTCCCATTTTGGAGACTTAAAACACAGAAATCTAGGTTGATACTCCCTCTGCACAGCCAAGGGAGCAAAGTTGGCAGGAGAGCTGTCTTTTGAATATGATGTTAAACCAGGGACCTGTTTGGCCTCTGAGATGGAAATCACAGAAGCCATAACAGTTCTTCAAAAAGTTAAATCATCCCAGATGCCCCAGCCAACAATTATCCCTCAACCAAATTTTAATAATTGGTTACTCTGACACAGATGTTGTGAGATTTTGAAATGTAAAAATTAGTTGCTTTTTTTTCCCAAATCACAACAGTGGACCACACTTTAAAAATATTTATTGATTATAATTAAACGAGGACATCCTGCAGCCATGAAAGGGCATGCATTTCCTTTTCTTAATGCACTAAGAAAATTTTATATTCCACCCCATACATGTTTAAGCTAATTATGTTCATTCTTAAACTTTTTGTGGTTTTTTTTTGATTGTCAAGGGGCTCCTTGATTTGGAAGCAAATAATTTCTGTGTGTTTTTTTTTGCTGAGTGTAGATACCTAAAATAATACAAAATAATCCAAGATTAAATTGTTCAGAAATCCTGTTGTTTGGCATCAGGCTCATCAAATTGATTCTGTTTCCTCTTCTCTCTTAAAAATGACTTGGGCTTCGTTCCTTGCCCACTCGGACTATTTTCCTTGTACTCCCTTTCAAAATACAGTACCAGGGCCCCATTTCCAGTGCTGCCTTTAAACTCACCACATTCTGTTCCCCACACTCCCTTTCATTTCACAGTGTTCTCAACAAAGTTCATTTCCTATCGTGTAACACACAAACAAAACCAAAGTGCATTGGTGCACTAAAACAATAGGCCAATCCAGCACCATCAAAATCCTGAGGGTCCCCAATTAAATGTCTTTACGGTGTCACTCTTTAAAGGCATATGCACCTTTTGCCTTGATCTATGCCAAAGGAAATTTGGCACCCTATTGAAAGATAATTTGCACTTACTGGCAACCTTTGATGAGAATCAGAAGCACACTAACAAGTTATTTGAGAGTGTTGGTGCAAAAGACTGCAGAATAAATGATCAAAAGTGACTATTAAAGTTAATTAAACACAAATGTTAAAGGCACTAGATAAAAATCTGAAATAGAAAAATTTTAAAGGAGAAATGGTGCAAATGAAAGCAAAATGAAAGCAAAATGCATTTCCTGCGCAGCTATTAGGATGAGGCAAAGTGACCTCCTCCTTTGGCTATGAATTTATTATTATTATATTTGTTCCCAGACTTTCTTTGGTGGTTGTGGGGCTATCAGTTATTCAAATCTGTTCTAATAATAGTATCAATGCCTACTGTGCATCAATTACTCATTGCATTGTCATCAGAGAATAGCTAATCAATATCAACAATTACTGGGCTTTTTTGGTCCGAAGATTTAAAAGAATATATTTATCAGGTTCTTTGTAATAGTATTCAGTGTTGAATGAGTTAAAGCATAATCTGGCAAACAAGTGAATGCTGGTCACTGTTAATGAATCATCATTTACATCATAAACATGACAGTCCAATATAATTCATTTTGATGTTGATAGGTGTAGCACTACCCCTACACTACACTACACAATTAGACAAGATAATCGCTTACAGGAGACATTATAATAATTGATGTTTGCAATTTTTATGCAACCTATTTTGTTCTTCTCTTCCTCTTTCCTGAAGCACAGATTTAATATATGTGCACTTAGATCAGACAAGTTATAGCAATCATTAACAGAATTAACTTAGTGTGGCTTGAGGTGCAACCTTTTGTGTCATTGAATATGTAAAGGCACAATCACATTCACTTGCAGTACATGAGTTTCTGCCTCTGATGCCATATTGTAGAAGGTCCACCCACATCCCACTTCAAGTCACATCTTATCCTGAATTAGAAATGCATATTATTCGAGAACATTCTAACCTGCAGCATCACGGCAGTACCTTTATCAAAGGGACTGCAGCACTTCAAGAAACCAGATAACCAGCACTTCTCTAGGGCAATCACTGATAGGCATTATATGTTGAACTTTCCATTCACACCCACATCCTGTGATTGAAAAAAAAACTAATTCTTATTTCCTGCCACCACCATTGGACTTGCAATGCATGTTCCCATTATACTTATCAAGAGGGAGCCATCACATCTCCTGCAATGGTGATAAAAAAATTTCACGCTGGCCGCCTTTTGTGTGCACGTTAACCGGTTTGCTTCTACCTCAACACCAGAAATTTCATCACTAATATCAATGGTGTCCTGACCAACAAAGTGGTAAAAGTGAGGCAGAACTTACTGCTATCAAAACACAGGTTAGAATATTAATTGACTTCATTTGTTGAAGTTCTCCACATATATTCTAGCAGACCACTCCAGTTAATCACTCTGAGCTGAGTGAAGGAATATAAACTGAAGTATTTGGAATTGACCATCGTGAGTGTGTCTGCACACCAAGCATCCAGTCCAGCTGAAATATATACAAAAAAATGGAAAAAAATATTCAAGATATGTTTATCTATTTTATAATTATGTAGGGCATCCTAGCAAGGTTATACACAAAATCAGTTCACATGTGGTGCAGAAAAATAAAACAGTTTTCGCAATTCACATTGACCACTGAATTAATTCAGAGCAATCTTTTTGGCTTGTAAGTGAAATATTGACAAATCCATTAACAACTGTGAAAAGGGAGACTCTTCAGCAAAATAGAATAAAATATCTTCATGAAAATACACAAACTACAAACCAGCAAGTAAAATATTATATGACACATAAATTATACTACATAAAAAGTAAAATAAAAATTGGAATGCAAAGGTACAATTGAGGTGAAACAAATTGCAAAAATTAATTAACAATACTGTATGTACTACAGGTGTATTCATTTCTTCTGGGAGACTGCACGGTAAATTTATTTTTTTAAGGCAAGAGAGAACATAGAACACAGGAACAGAACCTTCTACCCATGTACCTGCACTGAACACTAAAACTTTGCTGCTCGCACACAAAACATATCCATCTATTTCCTATGTCTCTCTAGAAATCTCTGTTGTAGTTCCTTTTATCAATATTCCTGATAGTCAATTCCAGCTACACACTACACTCTGTAAAAAGAAATGCTTGTACAGTGTTCAACTTTCCCCCTCTTACCTAAACTCAAGTCATCTAATATGTGACATTTTTATACTAGGAAAAAGATTCTGACAGTCCACTCTATCAAGGCCTCTGATAACATTAAAAACTTTCCATCAGGTCACCTTTCAGCCTTCAATGCTCCACAGAAAATAACCCAAGTTTGTCCAACGTCTCCTTATAGCTTATACTCGCTCATCCAGGCCACATTCTGTTAGCCCTTCTGTTGCCTTTCCAAAGTCATCTTTAATGGAGCAACCAACATTGTGCACAATCCCCCCAAGTGCAGCATTATCAAAATTTTATGTAGCTGCAACATGACTTTATTACTTTTATACTCACTGACCTGCCCCATTAAGACAAACATTTTTTTTAAATTTTCAACACCAATGCCTGCCATTAACTAAACAATCCTCTTATGTTTGTGTCCCAAAGTGCTCCGTCTGCTATTTTTCTGCCCATATCTGTAACCAATTTGTAACTATCCACAGCACTACCAATTTTAGTGCAGTCTGCAAACTTACTAACACACCCACTTATATTTTCATCCAAGTCATTCATGTATATCATAAACAATAGGTGTGCTAATACACATCCCTGTAGAACACCTTACGTCATGGGTCCAGCCAGAATAGCACCCTTCCACCACTACCCTTTGTCTTCTATGGGTGAACTAATTCTGAATTCAAACTATCAATTCACCACAGCTTGCAATAATTGGATTTTAATCATTATTATCCCATTGAAAACTTATTTACTCCTGAATACACTAATATTAACATTTTCATCCTTTATTTAATGTAAGTCTACAGAACAATTAGCCCAGGTTTGTGCTGCTACATTAATTTCTGTGCAGATTTGGATAGCTTAATCTGGAGAAGAATAGAGCCACACTACCAGGAACTTTCAGATCTCTGTCTTTAACAGCCATTGATAACAGATTTATGTTGTAATCATTGCAAGTATAGCCTCCCCATAAAATCCAGGCCATTGTACGTCCATTGTCAACATGGTTTAACATGGTAAGAAGTCTTTAACAAGCACTTTATAGTGCCACCTGCAGGATAAACATGTATTTCAGGTATCTGCAAAGAATCAGAATCAGGATTTATTGTCATGAACAAGTCACGAAATTCGGTGTTTTGTGGCAGCATCAAAGTGCAAACATACATATTATATCCATCTTACAACATCACTAAAAAAAATAAAAATAATAATAAAAATAATAGTACACATACAGTAAGACAGTTTGGTTCATTGATCATTCAGGAATCTGATGGCAGCGGGGAAGAAGCTGTCCTTGTGCCGCTGAGTGCTCTCTTTAGGCCTTTTCCCTGATGGTAACAGAGTGAAGAGGGTGGTGGAGGTCTTTGAGGATAGAGGCTTTTTTAAGACACTACCTCTTGCAGATGTCCTCGATGGAGTGAAGTCTGGTACCAGTGATGTCACAGGCCGAGTTAACAACCCTCTGGAGTTTATTCTTATCCTGAGAGTTTGTCCTTCTATAGCAGGCAATGATGCAGCTAGCCAGAATGCTGTCCACGGTACACCTGTAGAAGTTTAGGAGAGTCTTTGGTGACATATCGAATCTCCTCATACACTTCACAAAGTCTAGTCACTAGTGAGCCTTCTTTGTGATCGCCTCAACATGGAGGCTCCAGCACAGATCCTTGGAGATGTTGACACCCAGGAATTTGAAGTTGATGATCCTCTCCACTACTGAGCCCTTGATGAGGACTAGGTCATGTTCCCCTGGCTTCCTCCTGAAGTCCACAATCATCTCCTTGGTTTTGCTGATGTTGAGCGCAAAGTTGTTGTTGTTACACCATTCAACGAGCTGATCTATCTCCCTCCCGTACAATTTAAAGATTTAACAAAGTAAATTTACAACTCTTGTGAAATTAGACATACAATAGCTGGAAAGCATAACAGATGGAGAGTGGAGGTTATTCGTACAAAAGTAGGAATATTCATTATGCATTAAATTAGATCCAAATAATAGCTATCCCACTGTTTAAGGTTTGAGCTTAGAAATGTTGACTCCCTCATTTTGTATGGAAATGTAATATCTTTGTCCATCTCAATTTAGTACAACACTCCTAATCAATTACAGTTTTAGTACCATATGTTTCTCAAAGCATAAATCTGATTTGTGTAATGTAACTCTAGAAGCTGTGTTTAGTATTACACCATCCCACACAGATAGTGAATGCAACTGAAGTGGATATAAATGACAAGATACAGATACCTATCGTCTGATGACAGGTCATTGACCCAAAGGTTAAATCTGCTTCTCTCAGATGCTGCCTTACCTACTGAGTATTTAATCCAGATAACTGGAATTCTTTATGAGGGAGGGGTAGCTGAACTTTATGCCTGAAATGTACCATTACAAATTAGAAATGTTACTGATGTGATATGCCTCCATGTAGATTGAGACCTTATTGGCCATTTCTTTTAGCACTGCAGATTCAGCAGAATTAATTTGACAGCAAGAATCCCAAGTATCAACAGCGACTAATTTTGATGAATTCTCATTGAGCATATGAGCTCTCCATTCTGACATCACGTCTGAATCCATCATTGATGTGGTTAAGGAAGTCTAATGCGAACCAACTGTTGTCCCTACTTAAGAAGATTTTGATACCAACTGGAGTGAGAGTGAAGAAGTCAGCCAGGAAAAGCAGTCAGCAAATGGCTTGAGGTAGGAGAATCCTACTGCTAGCTTCCATCATTGGCATGAGGAAACGGCTGATGTCTAAACCACCATAACCCAATATGAATTCTTCCACTGTAGTAATTACTTCACAGATAAATGTGTGGACAGCAGGAAGTAAACCACAATTAGAGCATTATGTTGCACAATATGTGGTGCTAAAGTTTCAACACAAAATGCCCCAAGAACTAATTCCGAATCTAAAAATTAAAGGGTTTTTTTACAAAATGTGGGAGTTGGCTTTTTAAGTGTTATGGGTGTGAGATACCCTGTTATAACATGTCAAAAATTATGCATGAAACTAAAACAATTACTATTATGAAAATTCCAACTTACTTAAAATTTTTCCCTCATTCTGCCTCACCTGAATGCAAAACTTTTGTTTTAATCTAGATCCATGCACCTGGTTATGTTCAACCAGTGGACCCAAACAGTGAATTCTAATGTATGATTTCTGCTCTATTCATGACACATAGAATTGCTGCTGAGATTACAGGTTCATGATCTTGAGGTTTGACTTCTCAAAGGATGTCCTTGCTAATGCAATCCATTGCAGACAAATTTATCTGTCCATTCGATTCTCTTGCTCGACAAATTACAAGGAATGTATTATTAAAAATCATTTTACTACTTTGTACAAAAGCCCTTATGAGGACTGTGCAATCAGTCGTTTACCTGTTCGTAACCCCTCCAAATTTATGAAAGGTTATCCCGTCTTTTTTTATCACTCAGCTTTATCCTTGAAATCTGGCCAACTCTTGACGGTTAATCCTCTCATCCTTGTTCAGTATCTCTATCTTTCAGCTCTGGATACTGGTCCACCTTAATTCTATTCCTGTTTGTCTTAATACAATTCATGCTTAACTTTCAATGGCTTCCTACTGAAGCAGTTTCCCAAGGTTGCTCCATTATGGCCTTCTTTTCATGCTGTACATTTTTCCTTTGAACCTGAATGCCCCTCTAATATTCTTAGCCTCTGCTCTCATGCTGTGCCTTTGCTCATTCCCCACACTATTTACCCCATTGTTCTTTCTCACTATTAAATAAAATCACCCCAGAAACCTTTTCAATCAACTTCTGAGCACCTCTATCTCTTTCATATAGAGCCTCTTCCTTTAAACAGTTTATTACTTTCCATACAGAAATACTGTATTTGGAAGCAACCGCTGTTAACATAAACTCAAAATCTGCAAAGTAGGGGTTTTTTTTTCATAATATCCAAAAGTACCTACCTGAAACTGTGACAGCAAGTCAAAAGTTTTTTTTTTGGCAGGCGAAAATTGGCCTAGGGGAAAAGCCCTGATCAGTTAACGTCAAGAAATGAAGTGATGTCTATAGTTAAACTAGTTTTGACTATATTCTGTTCAGTTAAATATGATATTCATTTTTATTAATTGTTTTTCAAACAATAATACTTCTCATGAACTGGGATCACTTAATTGGTTTTTTGTCATCAAGGTATATATTGAAAGCTGATGAGCTATTAATAACATTCGTATGTCATTCTTGCATATTTTTAGTAAACCAACCTTCTTATATTGAAAAACATATCCATTTTCTTTTGATCTTGAAAAAGTCGCTAGCAAGCACTGTTTTATGCTATAATTGAAATATTTTTGTCCAGTTCTTTGATGATTTAAAAATGACAATAGTGTCAACTGATGGAACTATCAGGGTAAATAGCTTAAAGGGGTTTCTGACCCGAGACAATACAGAGAAACTAAATATGCACAGATGAAGTTAAGACATGCTGATTAATGACTAGTGACATTATTTCAATTCTTTCAGAATTGTTTGGGTTCCTGAAGGACTTGAAAGAAATGGTTGACAGATATGCTTCCATTGTACAATCATTAAATAATGCTTAGATTTAAAACAATTGAATGAAAAGTTAAAATGTAGGGTAATCCGTAAAATGTATTCAACTATAATTCCAAAACTTGTACCTCAAAAGCAACAGAAACATGCCATATTGTTCCTTAATTAGGTCACAATCCTGGAATTTCTGACTTCACAACACAATAGAAGCACAACAGAGACGACCCTGGTCCAATACAGTACCTCATGGCTATTATCTTAACAGCAACAAAGCATAGATTTTAATAATGAGCATCATCCATAACCTGAGCACAAAAAATTAAAAATATTAAATGACGTCTCACCGCATTATCATTATTTTGTTCAATGAAAACACAATTGAAGGTGTGACTGACAAGCTACACAAATAGGTGTGACAATGACTTTCGAGTGTTTCACTTTTAACACTTTTCACCAACTCTTCATGCCAAACACCCCAATAGTATCAGGTGTGTCACAAAACATGCCATTGAAACGGTTATGAACTTGTAATGTTTTTATTTGCATTCATGCATTCCTGTTGCAGATATTAACAGGAGAATTCATTCATATTTCATATATTACATTCCGTTTGCAGGTGATTTTATAAATCTCTACAATTGTAGAAAATTTAAACAATATTTAAACAAAATTCTCAACTGAGATTAGCATGAGAGTCCCTTTTCTTAAAAGAGACTATTTTGGTACATCCATGAACTGAAGCAGCTCTGTATATAATTGAGGACAATGAATAGTAGTTCCTGTGATCACCACCCACTCTGATCGCATCAAGGTCGTGGTGCATCCTGCCGGCTGTGGTTGCAAGAAGCAATACACTGGAGATCAGGCGTACAAAGAGGAAATGATTATTGGGCTGGGAACTGGTAAATTATAAGGTACCCTTGTGTCCAACCGTTGGTTCACTTAACGTATCAGCATTTCCTGAACTTCAAGACCCAAGTGGAAAAAAGTTAAGATAACGAACAAGCAAACATTCCCGCGTATTTTAACTTTGCTTCCTCCTTGGAGTCAGATTTGTCATCGATTTATTATTGTATATGATCTTTTCAAATCTTAATGAATCCTTTCGTTTTGTGCGAACACTGCACAGAACCAAACCAACTTTGTAATAGGGGTGCGTTCAAATTTCAGTCGCGAAATGTAAACATTTGATTTAAAAATCTGGTAAAATACTTAAATGATTTTAATCTGTAATCCTTTGCTACCGGAGGAGGTGACAAAAATGAGTTCAGACCCCCCCAAAGGATAAGTTTTAATGTATCAATTGTGTGTTCCGATGTAAAAATGATTGTCAACGTATCCGTAGCCGAGGTGTTTCCTGCTTCAGACTTGCATACGATGTTAAAAAGCTTATGCATTTTGCAACTGGAAAAGAATGGTTTGTTTTTTTTAAAAAAAACTCAGCGCTTGATAAGTAACCTCCCGGGTCCCGGCAGACTTCGACTTGCATTTCATTGGCCTCAATGAGGCAAGGGAGGCGGTCTCTGCTAGACGTCAATGGTGTTCAGAATCCGTCGATCCGTCACCACCCACCCACCTTCCCCCCTCAGCCACCCACCACCGCTCCCCCACCCCCCACCCCGCCCCCCTTCCTAAAAAGATCAGATCCTCGAGTACTCGTCACCGGCACTGGGGAGTAATGTAAAAACTAGCCAGCACTGACTTCCCCCTGTACCTCCTCTAACATTATGTGTTCTTACTCAAACAATCTCGGATGCTACGTACGCAAAACACCAACTCCCCTAGCACTGTTCAATCGAGGATAAATTGAATGAAGGTTCCGAGTGCTGAGTTACAGTGGTTGACTTGTGGTGAGGGCTCTCTGTGCATAGTCGGTAATCATGCGTCTGGTGTTTTGGGTAGGAGTAACGTTACTTTTCGTCTCCAGTGTAGAAGGAACACCACAAATGTATGAAAGACAAGGTAATACTCGACTAGACTGTGAACTGTGCATTATCTACCGTTTGTTGCAAAGCCCGTGGTTACGTTTTGTAATAAAGTGAATATTGAGCCACATTTCGTTACATCATACCCACTGAGGCATTAAAGTTGTGGCGACGTCCCAGATTTTAAATCAGAATTTTATTGTGTTTCAGCTCAACTCCGAGAGCAACTGGCGGTTTACGAAATCGTAACTCCCTCTCGAGTGGATGAGTTCGGGGAACCTTTCCCAAACACGATGCACTTTAGAAGGAGAAAGCGAAGCGTTGATGCCGATCTCTGGGCCTTGGTAACGCACTACAGGATCGATGCATTTGGCCAATTATTT
Source organism: Narcine bancroftii (assembly GCF_036971445.1). Classification (NCBI taxonomy): domain Eukaryota; kingdom Metazoa; phylum Chordata; class Chondrichthyes; order Torpediniformes; family Narcinidae; genus Narcine; species Narcine bancroftii. The sequence goes on from NC_091473.1 coordinate 37,232,438, forward strand.
CACCTTAATTTGACTGCCGATTCCGGATTTATTGCACCGATATTTACCGTGATCCACCTTGGAATACAAGCGAATCTTACAGACTTTCACGAAGAGGACACTGACACGAAGCACTGTTTCTACACAGGACATGTCAACGCTGAGCCAGAGCGCACAGCTGTGATTAGCCTCTGTTCCGGACTCGTAAGTATTTTAACCCTCTCGATCCTGCATTTCATGTTGGATTCCCCACGTGCATAATTATTCAGGCTCGACTTTTTTTTAGGTAAGAACTTGCATACGACTGTCCTGCATAATTCAAATATTAGAGCGATCGCGAACTAAGGAAGGGGCGGGATGGATGAATTGTGAAGCTGGTGGAAGCACTCAAACAAGAGAGCGAGAGGAGCGTGTCCCACTCGTGGTCGGATGCGCAACTCCCTCCCCCAGTCAACGTCAAGAACACCTTCAGCTGACTCTCCCTCTAAATAAGGGTCGGCTCGCTCGGGCTCTGGGAAGAAGAGCTGGTGAATTTTGCTGACCCTGTAACGATCTGGAAACCTCAAGATGTCCTCATCTTGCAGCTTCTCCCGTTTTCTCTCCCAAGCGATGACCTCGACTTGAGGAGGAAGCTTTCATGCACCGCCACCTCGGGTTTAGGCTGGTGAACTGAAACATGTGAACCGTCTCTTGTATCGAGAGAGAGAGAGAAAAAAAACCTGTCGCCAGCCTCTCTCGATCGCGGAGAAGTTGAAGAGTTGCTCGCCTCCCCTGGTGTGTCGGTCACCACGCTGTTCCGCTGACTGACCTTGCAACCACGATTTGCAAATGCTGCTTCCCACCGATTCAACGGAGTCAACACATTCTTAGCCGTCTTAATCTCCTCTGTCAGAAACGATGGGCTCATCAGATCCGTTCCCATTTCACGCCACCAAAGTCGAACCGCTCTCCAGCGCTCGGCACGGTGTCACTCCACCTGAATCCAGAGCTAGATGTTGACCCAGCGTGACAATTGTTTGGCAGGGCACTGGGCGGAGTTCGAGTCCCCTTCCAGCGATCATGACTTAAGGCGGTGTGGTACCTCTAAAAGAAAGGTGGGCTTTTGGAGGGGGGGGGGCAATTTCAGTTGATGCAATGTGCATCGTGAACAAGACAAATCTGAAAACACCTTAGTCCCCCTGACATTATGAATACAGCTTTTTGCTTTGTACTTTTCCAAAGAGCGAAGCGACTCCGTAAGGTGCACGTCCTCCTTAACAGGAGGAGCGAAGTCTGGAGTCTGATCACCGCCCCCCCCCCCCCCCCCCCATCAATGTAAACCCAAGTGCCAGAGAACTTAGAAAAACCGCCCGCGAATTCTGACGTCCCCAAAATAATTTTGTGCCATTGCCACTTTTGTTCCGTTGTCCCTATCTATCCGTCGAAGTGGAAGGGATGGTCAATACAGCTCCAAAAAAGCTGCTGTGCGAAAAAAAATGAGATGGTTCAGCCCAAGTTTCCATCTATTATTTTTTTACTAGTTCATACTTTTAACGTGGAGCAGTTTTAGTCTCCACTTAAATAGAAGGATGTGGCTTGGAAATGAATTGGGGAGAGATGTCAGAATGATCCCCTCTTATTGGAGTTTACAAGATTAAAAGGGGTGATGAAATACTTGTATTAATAGGACTTGATAAGGTACTTGTTGAGAGTTTCCTTATCCTGGATAGAAATTAAGCTGAGATTAACCACAGTTATGAATTGACCAGGTGGATGATGGCAGTGGAGGCTTGTGGAGCTTCCTATTTCTTATCATTTTCTCTTGTCCCTCGTTGCTTTCTTCCTGTTCACTCGCATTTAATACACTTTTGCCCATTCTCCCCCATCTGCTTTCTCTGAGAAGGAACTGCTTTTCCCAGAGAGGAGTGAAACTGTGAAATTCTCTGCCCAAGGAAGCAGTAGAGGTTGCCTTAATAAATATGCTTCAGACCGGGTCAGAAGGGTTTGTGCATTGTCGGGGATTTAAGAGTTAAGAGATTAAGGCGTAGGTGGAACTGAGTCCACAGGAGTCAGCCTTGATCTTATTGAATGGCGGACTGGGCTTGATGGCTCAAATAGCTATCCCTAATTCTCTCTCCCACATTCCATCTCATACTCTCACACACTCCTCCCCATTGACTTTCTCTCTTCCTGATTAGCTTTCTCTCTCTCTCTCCCCATTCCCATTCTCCCTGCCTCCTCTCTCCTCATATTCACATTGTCCCCTGTACATTTTCCTCTCCCTCTTCCTCCTCAGAATGAACATTTTTAACAGCAATAGTTGGGCGGAGAGTTTATGTGTAAGGCAGGTTAGTTCCCAGATTACTATCTTGTCAGTGATATTGGATCCTATTTGTTTCACAGTCCACAGTTTGAAGTGCAGTGAGAAATTTCCTTTGACATTCTTAGAAATAGCTTTTCATATTAGAACAAATCTGAGAATGAGATAGGAGAATGTAAGAACATTTATATTTCATAAAGGTTTTTTTTAAAAAATCTTGTTCCTCAAGTTGGCACCATGTTCCTTCCCATCATATTGATCAAAATATGGAAGAATGTCCAAGCCTTATGCTATACAGCATCTATTCCATATTTATGACCTGTTTTGATCACTGCAAGCCCTGAATAGTTTGAATAGTTTGTCACTTCTGCGCAATCCAAGACAAAGAACTGACTCAAAAAAGAAATGAAAGTAATAAGTACATACTTAAGGAAACACTCAAGATAAGAGGATGGAACAAATGGGAAGTTATTGATCAGGTCTGGAACAAACAGCAGTGAAGTTGTCAGATATTGCTTGGAAGGGAACTTGAATGAATTAACTAGTCCTGGAAGGTTACCAGCCTCCATACAATTGCCACTCAATATAAGGTATTTTGTGAAGTAATGCACAAAATCAGGGTCAAATTTAATTTGACTGCAGAATAATTACAAGGAAGGATAGAGATTAAATTGTATTCTCTTATTTGGGCAGCTTCCAGGAACTGTTTCCATTCACTTTTTGATACATGGGCTTCATTAGGAAGGCCAGCATTATTAAACCAACCTTGGAGAAAGTTTTGGTAAAGATGTTCTCACAATACTCTATGCTAATGAATGCCAGGATTTAGAACCAGAGGCAACGGAAGAACAATTAAGTATTGCCATGTCAAATGATGTCTGACAAGTAGCTAAAGCTGCTGTTTCATACACCTTCTCCCATTGCCTTTTGGTAATTATATGGCTGGTCCCATTCATTGACTTTGGGGTTAATGGTCACCCCCCTGGATGTTGGTGGTGGACATCTGGGCAATGGTAATGTTATGGGATATTGGAAATGGTCACTGCTTGGAATGTGTATGGCTCATTTGCCATTTATAATCCCATACCTGAACACTGTCTAGATCCTGCTGAAGGCTTAATTTTCTGAGAAAAAGTTTATGATGTTCGCACACTATACTAAAGAATGCTTGCCACATCACATTTTGTGTTAAGATGCGATTTCAACCATTGGAGCTTCTTTCCTGGTGCTCATTGACTGCAATTTTACCAGGGTTCCTTAATGGCACACTTGATCAAATCCTACATTGACATCACAGGAGTTTATCCCCTTGATGCATGCATGCATGCATGGATCAAATCTGTGATGTGGCTCGAAAAAAAGTGTTCCTGGTGGACTCAAACTGTGATTTAGTGCGTAGGCTATTGGTGACTTTAATGTTGCTTGATGGCATTGTTGACTGCTGTTCCCATCACTTTGTTGTCACTTGTCAATAAACTGATGGAGTAGTAATCGAGTGGATTAGATTTGTCCTGATTTTTGAGGATGGGCCACATCTGGGCAAATTTCCTCATTTTCAGGTGGATGTCAGTAAAGTAGCTGTACTGGAACAGTTTGGGTAGTGGCAAATTATTCTGGAGCACAAAACCTCAGCACCAGAGGCTGGATGTTACTTAATCCCCATGCCTTTGCTGTCAGCGGCTGATATCACATGGAGTGAATCAAATTGTTTGAAGACTGGATTCTAATGGTGGGGATCGTCAGCGGAAACCAAAGGATAATTTCTCCTTGAATCTTCTCTCATTTGCTGCTCAATTGGCCATCACCATTACATCTAGATCTGGCCAGGTTACAGTCCTTCAATATGATTGGTTAATTGGTAAGACTGCTTTAGATCTGGCTGTTGCATGCTAGTTTAGCTATTGTTGCATCAGCAGATGTCCAACGAATATTTAGCTACATTCAGTGCTGCATCCAACATAACCTTTGATAATCCTCACAGAACCAGGGTTGATTGTCTTGAGTGATGGGAATGGTAAAGCATGTACTGATCTATGGAGTTCAAAGATGAGACAGAACACATTTCTGCTGCTTATGCTTCACGGTATAGTATCAATACCAAGTTTTGAGTTGTCAGGTCTATTCTATGTGGTACAGTCTTTCCCATTCTGTACAGTGGTGGTGCCATATAATGCAGAATCAGAATATATTGTCATGAACACGTCATCAAATTTGGTGTTTTGTGGCTGCATCATAATGCAAACGTTCATATTACAATCATCTGACAACATTACATCTAAAAGAAATAATAATGCATGAAAAGTAAGGCAGTCTCTTTTTCATTGATTGTCCAGGAATCTGCTGGCAGCGGGGAAGAAGCTGTCCTTGTTCCATTGAGAGCTCGTCTTTTTCCCAATGGCAGCAAAGTGAAGAGGGCATGGCCTAGTTGGTGGGGCTCTTTGAGGATAGCGGTTACTTTTTTAAGACACCGTCCCATGTAGGTGTCTTTGGTGGAGTGAAGTCTGATGTTTGTGATGTTGCAGGCTGAGTAAACAACCCTCTGGGGTTTACTCTTGTTCTGATAGTTGGTGCCTCCCTACAATGGATGGGACCCGCCATACATTTTTCCCCCACACACACTGCGGGATGATCATCCCTTCGAACTGCCATTGTGTGCAGATGGATCTGTGATGGGTAGATAGGCGAGGATGAGGACTTCAGTTATTCCATGTTGTTTCACCTATTGCTGTAGATCTAGAGTGGCAGGAATGTCAGGCAGTGCCTGTGCAAGAGAAACAGAATTAGTGTTTCAACAGATCCTTTGAACCAACCCAAGTATGGTGAGGAACTATGATCTTTGTTTCTCCTTCCACAGATGCTGCCTGATCCTTTCTTTGCTTCAAGCATTTGTATTTTTTTTAAATTACATGGACTGTTGGCTATGTCCTTCAGTATTCATTGACTCAGTAATAGGAAGTTGTTAATGTGCACATTTGAGAAGCTATTTGACCTCATGGAGCTTGGAAACAATTGAGGACTACCAGAGTAATTTTATTTTCTCCCACCTTTGTTAAGAACTGAGCTACCATTTGCATAGTCACTTATGATGGAAGTGCTTGGCCCATTTACAGCGAACATGACTATACTGTATTGAGCTATTGATTTAATATTTAATGGAATAGCTTTTCCATATTAGACGCTAGTTCTCAGCTGTTTGTAGGGGGTGTTTGCAAAGTACCATATTTTTAGAAGTACAGAATCATCTTGTAATGTCAGTAACATTTCATTGCCATTGCATAATCCTGTAGAAAGACATAAATCTGGGTAGTTATATGAATAGAAGTCCAAATACTTCTATTAATGCTATCTCGGGTAGGGGAGCACTTAGAATTCGGGGAAACCTGGTGAATCATCGCAAGTACATTGAGGATTAACCGAAAAATACTATGAGCAACTTGTTGAGCACTGAGATCATGTGATCTAGGATATAACCTACAAGGCATTTTGTTTTATATCAGCAGTGTGGACATTACACCTCTCCTTTGCTGCAGTGTCTGCTCTACTGCTGATGTACTGCTTGCAAACTTTTCAGTCTGTTTGAGGGAATACTGTAATAGTCTTTTCAATGATTCCAAGACACCAACATTTGCTCATTAAGGAGTCTGTACTTCTTTCTCATTGCGCCCGACACTTAATGAATAGTTCCAGGTCATTTAGAACAACTATTCTCAAACTTCTTTTGGGTCTGGCCCCCGAGGGACTCTGCCCATTCATGCCCACCCGCCCCACCCCCCCCACCCCTTTCCCAGTGAAGCAGTCAAGTTTATGAGCAGGGGGGTGGGGTAAAAGTTTTGGAAGATTAAGTACTACGTGAAGGTTTGAGGGATTATGTCCTTGAGAGAAAGAATGGAAAATCAGAATGCTGTTTGAAATGATGAGGGACAACAGATTGGGAGTCCCCATTATGAACCACAGAAAGTTGCAATGCAAGTATTGCAAGAAATTTGGAAGGCAGATAAAATGTTGTTCCCTGTTGCTAAGGGGAAAGAGATAAAAATATGAAAGTGGGGGAGTCTTACTACATTGCATGGGGTCTGATGAGATCATATTTGGAGTATCATGCACATTTTGTTTCTTGTTTAAGGTGGAATAACCGTGCATGAGAGTTCCGAGAATATTTATAAAGGTTGATTGCCAGAATGAAGTAGTTAATTTTGTCAAGAGGGTTGAGCAAGATTGACGAAGTCTTATTTGTAGTTAGAAAAATGAAAAGTGGCCTTTTGAAATATCTAACACAGTGGTTCCCAATCTTTTTTCTTTCCACTCACATACCATTCTAAGTATTCCCTATGCCATAGGTGCTGTGTGATTAGTAAGGGATTGCTTAAGGTGGTATGTGGGTGGAAAGAAAAAGATTGAAAACCACTGTTTTAATTGTACCTATTTGATTTGTTATGTGCCCGGTTTCATAACTCCGAAGGAAATGGGCCAACGACAATTTTTCTCAAGCAAAATATTTCAGTAACAATCTGGTCTACAGCAGTGATTCTCAACCTTCCCTTCCCACTCTTGTGCCACCTTAAGCAATTCTTTACCAATCACAGAGCACCAATGGCATAGGGATTACTTAAAGTGGTACGTGAGTGGAAAGAAAAAGGTTGAGAACCACTGATCTAACAGTTTTAGGGAATTTAATAGATTCCAAGAGCATGTTACCCTTTGTGTCCCTCGTTTAAACAGAGATGAGCAAGAACTTCTCATCTTTGTGGATTGTGAATGTTTGGAATTCTGTAACCCAGGATGCTGTGGAAACTCAACCATTCAGAATGAAAACTGTTAAGCCGAAGGAAGCTGAGGTCAATGGGAAGAATTGAGAAAGTACAGTTAAGGTAAAGATCCAATAAACCACTGTGTTATTTGAATGGTGGAGGAGGCGAATGGGCGTTAAGATCTAGCCCATCTCCTGGTTTTTGAATGCTCTTGAATCTGGAGAGGAAATTTCAGCAGAATCACAGCTGAGTAAACTTGCATTGACTGTGACTGAGGCCTCTTCTGTCTCCTTGAAAGATCTATATGATATTTAGCAACAGTATATTATCCTTTTTCATGAATTCTATATCTCACTTTTACAGTGACAGTCATTGTATTTCTTATAGATATTCATGTTCAGTACTGAATTGTTAGAGAGATAGACACTGGCACGTAGTAGTAAACTAAAAATGAACTGTAGAAAAGAGTTGGATTGTCAGATACCACTGTAGTAGATGAAACCAGACTAAGATAGACCTCAAGGAAGACTAAGATAGATTTAAGTGGCATATATGTAAATACAACAATTGTGCTCCATAAGTTGTGAATTGTGTTATTTTGATGCATTGGAGTTGACAAAGAGCTTCATTATGGATAAAAAATATCATAACAGATCTATGTTTCTAATCATATAACGATCTGATCAAATTCAGTTAGTGCCACATCAACAAGTAAAACAGCAACACACAAAATGCTGGAGGAACTCAGTGGATCAGGCAATGTCTACAGAAGGCAACAGTCAGCCTTCTGCACCATAACATTTCACTGGAAAATTTTTGTCTCAGCAAAACACTGCTGTTTTGTCTCACGTTTATGTCCATCTCCCGAGTAAATACAGATGCAAAAGAACCATTCCCATGCAGAGATGACCACTCTGATCTTCAAGACCAATTTCATCCCTTGTTATTGTTTTCTCTTCATATTTGCTCACTTGTGTGATGATACTTAGATGTAAACTAAATAATCTTAGAATTGTGGTTGCATTGGATGTTTTGACAAATGCATAAAGAAGTTAAATATTCAATCAGAAAGAATGACTATTAATCCAAACGAATAAGTTTCGACAACTGTGATTACAGAATTGATATCCTTTCTGTAGCTGAAGATCAGGTGCCGGTGAGTTCGTTAGCAGAAGAACTAGGTACCTGCTATTTCCGATGTTGATAGACATGAGCCCGATGGTGATCCTGAAAGTGACATGAGTCATAGATATTCATTATTGCAGTATTGTTTGAACTCCACCACTGATGGTCGCCTCTCTCCTGTCTTTCCGATGGGTGATAAAGCAACGAATACAATGTTGGTTCATTTGATCCCCAGGTAAAGATATTCATTCTGCAAGAATGTGGCAGTAAATGAAATGTTGTTGCGAAAGTTAAAGATATAATTTCCTACTGATGTATGAATAACTATGGGCAGAGATGAAGGAAAGACTAATGGGTGGTGACGTGAGGAGAGTGTACTAGAAGGTCTAATACAAGTTCAAAATGCATGAAGGTAAACACAAACATCCTACTAAACAAGATGAATATTTAATAAGATTGATTGGGTTCAGGTAGAATTCACCTGGGACTTTAATGTGGCAATAGATATCAACAAAAGGACAGGAATGGATTTAAATATTTCTAATTTCAAGATTTTCAGGAAAGATAGAGATGAGCAAAGTGAAGGGAAATGTGCAGTATTTATCAAAAATATTAATATACTGGGGAGAGAGGATGGGTTCGAAGATGAACGGCAATAGAATCCATCTGCTTAGAATTAGGAAATGCTGCAGACATGAGTACACTGTTGGGACCATTCTCTGGTAGGAAAGTAGCAGGAAAATTGCAGAGATTTGCAAAAACCAAAGTGAGAACAGGAGACTTCAACAATCAAAATAAAAACTAAGATGGGGAAAATAGAGGAAAGAGTTTCCTAAATGTGTTCTGGAGAAGCTTGTATGTTTCTCTCTCAACAATTGCTGTTAGTTTGGGGATTAGAGTGAAACCAAATGTGAAATATCACTGGGGATTGGCTAAGAAACATTGATCATAGTATCATCGGGTTTAGAGTAGCTATGGGAAAGAATACAATCCATTTAGGATGAAAATGCCTATTGAAGAAGGAGCAATTTCAATGGGGTGAAAACTGATCATGTCCAGCTGAGTGGAACCAGAGCTTGGCAGGAAAAAATATAATGATTAAAATGAGACCCTCTAACTGTGTATTTTTCAGTTATTTTCTTTTTCAATAATTTTATTGCTTTTATCAAATAAATGTTCCATAAAAATATAACAATAAAGTATTATAAATCTTGTATAGCAATACAAATATTACTGAGACCTATGTTACATTTTGTTCTGTTCATTGGAGTTTGTAGGGGTAAACCATTAAATCACAGAGCAGTTGCTTTGGTTTTAATGGTGATGACATTTTTAGGAACAACAAAGAGAAACAAAATTAGCAAATGTGGATTGATCAGTGAAGGTCAGTTTCGATTTGCTCAAGACAAAATCTAATTTGTTTCCTCAACATCAGAGACTGGGTGCAGACTGAGAGATCGCTTTGTTGAGCACCTCAACTCTGTCCACTGCAATAGCGTGGATCTCCCTGTGAGCACCCATTTCAATTCCCCATCCTATTCCCTTGCAAACACGTCTGTCCATGGTCTCATGCATTGCCAGACTGAGACCACCTGTAAATTGGAGAAACAACACCTCATCTTCCGACTCAGTACCCTCCAACTGGTTGGCATTCATATCGACTTATCTGGCTTTCACTAACCCCCTCCCCACCTTCTTCCCTTGTTGTCTCCTTTCACACAGACATGATAAATTCTCACCCTAGTCCCTTATCATGTTCAACTAACACCTTTTGTTGGTCTGGATTCCTCCCCCATTGTTTGAATTCTGAGACTTTCTGATATATCCTGCTTCTGCATTTTCTGATTTTTCCTTGAAGAAGGGCTCAGGCGTGAAATGTTGACAATATATATTTGTCTCCTTTAGATGCTGAAAAGACCGGCTGAGTTCCTCCAGAATTTTGTTGCACTTAAATTGTAATTTACTGGCTTGATAGAGATTTTGGTGAAATAACAGAGAGCCAAAGTAGGAAATATGGTTGAAATGATGTATATGGATTTAGAATTGCATTTGATAAAGTTCCACATAATAGGTTTCAATTTTAATGACAAGCCATGTAATAGAAGTGCCTACAAAAATATTGATATAAAATTGGCTAAATAACAGGAAACCAAGAGCTGTAAATGAAAGATTGGTATTTTGAATGGTAGGGAAGCAAGCAGTGGAATTCCACAGGGGGTTGATTCTAGGGCCACTGCTTTTCCGAAAGTGCATGAATGAGTATTATTCAATAATATTTGTCAGAAGTAAAATATTCTGTCCAATTCTGGGCACTGCATTTTAGAAAAGATGTGAAAGCATTAGAGAGGGTATTTTTAGGGGTGTGTGACATTAGTTATATGAAAAGAGATGTTTGATATGGAACAGAAGAGATTACTGCATGATCTGATGGGGGAATTTAAAATCAAGGGCAGTGGATAGACAGAAACTGTTCCCATTTGTTATAGGTAAAGAAGCTGGGAAGATAGAATGAAAGTTTATGACCATCAGCAAACCCTCAAAAATGATGCAAGGAAAAGTTTTTTTTACACAGTGCCAAGTAAGAATCTAGAATGCATTGCCAGGGGTAGCAATAGCAATAGATTCAGTTGTCGCTCAGGAAAGGACTAGAGGGAAAGGCAGGAGATGGAGACTCTGGAAACAGAAATTCACCATGTGAAATTCAGAAATCACAACTAAAATATCTGTTATACAGATTAAAAATGTGCACTTTTGAAATTTATGTGGAAGAAGTAAATAAATACATTTTATTTCAACTCGTGTTTCTTGCTGTTTGCACAGATTGATGCAGCTTCACTTTCTGTGAGTGGGCAAAGGTCTGATAGATGGAGTACTATATTGGTAAATGCAAGATCATTCACTTTGAAAGGAAAAATAGTAAATCAGGCTATTATTTGAGTGGTGAAAAATTGTAGCATGATGTTGTGCATAGAGAGCTGTGAATGCTTGTATATGAACCACAAAAGGTTAGTTTGCAGGTGGAGTAGGTAATCAAGAAGCCATGTGGGATCTTGGCTTTCATTCTAGATGGATTGGATTTCAGAGCAGGGAAGTTTTGTTACAAAAGTTTTGTTACAACAGTACAGAGTACTGGCAAGGCCACACCTAAGATACTGTGTGCATTTCTAGTCTCATGACTTAAGAAATAATATACTGGCTCTGGGGCCAGTGCAGATGATGTGCACCTGGTTGATTATGGAAATGAGAAGAGAATATGAAGAGAGATTGAGTAGCCTGGGACCATACTCTTGGAATTCAGAAGAATGAAGGGAGATCTTGTAGAAAAATAAAATTATGAAATAAATAGGTAAGATAGAAGCAGGCAGGTTGATTCCACTGACAGGTGAGTCTAGCCTCAAGATTTGGAGGAGTAAATTTAAGACCTCCATGAGGAGGAACTGCTTCTCCCAAAGAGTAGTGAATTTGTAGAGCTGATACTGATTAAATGGAAACAATTGCCTCCTTCTATGTTGTAGCCATTTTGTTTCTCTGCAACCAGCAGAAAATGATTAACCATGATTGATTGGCAAAAGAATTGGATAATTAGAGACTTTTGACTTGTTCATCAACTAAGCTTGAGTATTCTGGAAACAATACCGAACTAAACTGACAAAACGACCTTGATAGGGCTGAAAACCAGAAAAGTCGGTTATGTATTTTTCCCTTTCCTATATAAAGGACACTGCTTGACCTGCTGAGTTTCTCCAACTTTGTGTTTTTACTTCAACCACGGTGTCTACAGATTTTTATGTTTTACTTCCGATAAAAAGACTAATTGGTAAGTTAGTTTGGTAAGCTATTGACCAGTTAACTTGAAGGGAATTGAATTATAGACTCTTGAGGAAAAAATAGGAGAGCACAAGCAGTTGGAAAGCTCTAACAAAGAAATGGTGAAAAGCAGTCACATTAGCTGCTTGAGTGCTATATCATTTCATGATTCCATAAAATTGGAACTTCTGACATTGCCAATCAGCCACTGCTCCTGCTCCCCTTGGGCTCTCCATTTTCCTGTTGAGTGAATGGAATGAATCCCATTACCTCTCAATTAACCAAGAGAATGTGAATTTCATGGGTACATTGTATAACAGAGCCAATTGCACTTAAAGGGTATGCTTTGATTTCTGCCAGAAAAAAAAACCCTTTACCTCCAAATTACTAATCATGATTTTACAAATAAAATGGCAAGTCAGGCAGCTGACTACCTTTAAAAAAAAAAGTTGCTAAACGCAATCTACTAGAGGATCTGGCATACCAAGCAACATCAGTGTTTTAAGCCAAAGCCCTTTATTAACACCAAGAAATGTAGGAGAATTGAGTCTAAAGAAGATAGGGTAGAAAGGATGGGACAAGTGTCTAATATGGAATGGTAAACCAGAAGGCGAAAAATGATGGACAGGGTCAATAAATAGGCAAATGTCTGAGAAAGGGGGAGAGAGAGAGAGCTAAGAAAAATGAAAGGGTCAAGAGAAAGAAGTTGAGAGGGTGGAGAGGGTGATTAGAAGACAAAGGTTGCCAGTGCAGGCATCTTACAAGAGGATAAGAATGATGGTATTAAAAGGACCAAATGGAAATCAGTTTGGGGAGAGAAGGAGGGGGAATAAGAATGGGTAGAGGACTGGGTGGGTAAAAAAGGGAACAAAAGGAGAAGTTGGGAAGAACAGAAGGAGTACAGAAGAAGAGAGAGGGGATTAATTGCCTGAATACTTGGAATGAACAGAAGGTGTCGCTTTATGTCCTAAAGTACCCGATATCATTTTTCCATCAGATTAATACATGTGTAATACATGGAATAATATTTCCATGCTTGTAGCAGCATGTCATTAGACTTGCTGTGAGCAATGTCACAGTAGATTTACCAGGCTTATTAAATATTTTCTTGATAAATTTCTTCATAGCTTGGCACCTTCAGGTCTCATGATGGGGAGTATTTTGTTGAACCTCTTGTTCTGCCTGATGGGGAAGAATATGACGAAGAACACAATAAGCCTCATATTGTGTACAAACGAGATGCACTGAAGACTAAAGCAGCAAGGGAAGCCACTGATATTTGTGGCAACTCAGGTATGTTTTGAACCTTCTTCATAAATTGGGAAGACAGCATGTACATTGCACTAAACAATAGGAAGGAGAATTCAAAAAAGAAAATGGTTGTGTCCATCTGCTGATTGTGGAAAGTGTTTGCAAAATGAGAAATGTTACAGAAGATATTTTAAAATAAAGTACTTTTTTTTTAGGATTGAAATTACATTCACATAATATAGTTTAAATAAGATTTGCAACTTGAAACCATACTGAAGATCATTCATGTAACAAATAATTGCAATCTCCATGTAGTTTGATGGATTTCGTTAATGGAATGTATAACTACAGTTCCAATTCTTGAATGAAGAAGGTATTTTAAGTTTTTTAAAAATAATTTAATTAGAATGAACAGGATTATTTTCTACCTTAAATCATGAATGTCATAATTTTTGAAAATGTGAACTATTTAATGCAAATATAAGTTTTCTTTTTGCTTTTTCCACAATAACTCAACATTTTAGTTTAAATTAAACCTTTGCTTGAGGTAAAAGTTAACGTGGCAAAAGAACATAATAATGTTTTGTGAGGACTGGTAACTTTCTTGAAATTTGGGTGATTATATTAGCACAAAGTTTAAAAACAAATACCTGTATATTTAAAAAAATATATATTTTTTGTTATGGAACTTTTCTCAAAAGTTGCTGGAAAAGTTCTGGTTAAGTGATGTAAAATCTACTGTCATAGCTCCATACTTTTTATACCTTTGAGTAGTAAAATACACTTGCATTGATGTACAGACACTGTTGACTGGCAGGAATTCACATGACTATTAAGTTGTGATAAATACATCCGTTTTGCAATAATTATGATGTAAGCTGTGGATTTGACATTGTAAACCTAACATCAGTGTTTGTCACAGAGTGAACATCAATAGAGACATGGAACTTGAAGTTGAAATTGTGGGAAGTTAATTATGATTCTCCTGAGAAGGAGGATCAACAACTTTTGGATCATGACCAACACTTATTAGAGTGTCATTCTACTCCCATGATGAAATGCTAGCATTCTGAGCAGAGTTCATACAATGAAGAATACCGAAATGGCTAAAAATTTGAACAATGAATTAATTGTCAAAGATGAATTGGAAGGAATGTGAAAAGGCATGATCCAATGTTATCTCTAACAATCTAATATATTCTTTAAAAGAGTAAATAAGGAAATATAGGTGCAATATATTTAGGTATAGGCTTAAAAAGTAGAATAAAATTCAGACTGATTTACTTTTGGAGAGCAAACTAAAAACTGAGCAAAGTCAATCCTACATTCAGAATTTATAAAGAAATTGAGTTGGGCAGCTTAGATACAGGCCTTTCAGACCAGTTTTTTGGTTTTCTCTTGGCAAATCTAGTCACTAATTTCATTTTAAAGGAGTCTATTGTTGCCAGTAACTCCCCCACTGATGGTACTTCAGAATCTATATGATATTACGGAGTACCTGGAGGTGCATGACAAGATAGGCCAAAGTCAGCATGGTTTTCTAAAGGGGAAATCTTGCCTGACAAACCTGCAATTTTTATTTTAAGGAAACCACAAGTAGGGTAGACAAAGGAGATGCCTTTAACAAAGTGCCACACACAAAGCTGCTTAACAAGATGAGTGCCTATGGAACTACAGGAAAGATACGAGCATTGGAAGAACATTGGCTGATCGGCAGGAAACAGAGTAGGAATAAAGGAATCCTATTCTGGTTGTCTACCGGTTAGCAGAGGTGTTCCGCAGAGCTCAGTGTTGGGACCCCTTCTTATTGTGTTGTATGTTAATTATTTGGATTGTGGCTAAGTTTGCAGATGATACAAAGGTGTGGAGGACCAGGTAGTGGTGAGAAAACAGAGTCTGCAAAGATTTGGATAGATTAGGAGAATGGGGAAATAAATGGCAAATGAAATACAACATTGTAAAATGTATGTTCATGCACATTTGGTAAAAGGAATAAAAAGACTTTTATTTGGCGAGAAAGTTCAAAATTCAGAGGTGCAAAGGGACTTGGGTGTCCTTGTGCAGGGTAACAAAAGGTTGAGTCAGTGGTGAAGAAGATGAATGCAATGTTGGCATTCGCATCTAGAGGACGAGGATATAAGAGCAGAGATGTGATGTTGAGGCTTTATCAGGCACAGTTTGGGTACAGTTTAGGTCTTCCATTTAAGAAAGGATGTGCTGGCATTGAAGAGGGTTCAGAGAAGATTCACAAGAATGATTCCTGCAATGAAGGAAATATGAGGAATATTTGACAGTGCTTGGGCTGTACTCCTTGGAGTTCAGAAGAATGAGGGGGACCCCATGGAAACATTTTGAATGGTGTAAGGCCTGGACTGAGTAGATGTGGCCAAGTTGTTACCCATGGTAGGGGAGTCTGGGACAAGAGAACTAACTTCAGGATTGATGGGCATCCATTTAAAACAGATATGCAGATGTGTTTCTTTAGCCAAAGAGTGGTGAACCTCAGGTGGCTGTGGAGGCCAAGTTGTTAGGTGTATTTAAGGCAGAGAATGACAGGGGAGGGGGGGGCTGAATGGGAGAATGGATCAACTCATGATGGAATGGTGTAGATTCGGTGGGCCAAATGGCTGCCTTCTGCTCATATGGTCTTAAGATCTTGTACTATGCTTTCCATTAGCTTGTCAATATCTTTGGGTTTCCTTTATTTAATTCATCGTTAGTTGTTTAATCTTACTGTCTTTTGCTGCATTAGTATGTGTCTCTGAAAGTACAGCGGACTGAGAATTGTGCCTGTGTGGATATCAGGTTAAGACTTTTGATGAGAGTGGGTATTTCCAGTGTCATACCATAATTTTATGATCAGGGAACACTGGAGAATTTGTAATTGTCAGTTCATGGTATATCTTCTATTTTTCTATTGAAGTTATTTGCTAGTAGTATCTGTTCAGCTTTGTTTTCTTGTTTCATTCATTGACGATTTATTATTAACTTATTGTCACTTTATCAATTACATTTTAATATCTAAAGAAGGATAAATATTGACAGTTTTGCTGTACTCTAAAACATTTTGTTTGTTTTGATAAGTAAAGATGTAAATTCTATATTGGCAGTATGATGTCATATTTTCAGCTGATTAACTTTTAACTTCATTATTCATAGTTACTGAAAAAAACATTAAATTTAAATTTAGACATAGGGCATGGTAACCGGCCCTTGGGGCCCACAAGCCCATGCCATCCAATTACACCCAATTGACCTACAACTCCTCTTATGTTTTTAATGGTGGGAGAAAACCAGGACACCCAGAGGCAATCCACACAGACATGGGGAGAATGCACAAACTCCATATTGACAGCACCAGATTCGAACCCTAGTCACAGGCGCTGTATCAGGGTTGCACTAACCGCAACACTATCTGTGCTGCCCCTAGGGTTAAAACATTGATAACTCGCCTGCAGTTCAGTAGAAAACCACAGATAATTGCAGACTTTGCTGCGAAGAGACCTGACTTCCTGATCTTCACATTGTTGCACAGGTGGCAGGAACGGGAAAGTGTATAGTCAAATGCATGTACATGTGGCCTCTTATTTGCACTTGGACTCATTGAGTTTGGAAGGTGAGGGATCAGAAGCAGACTCATTCAAATGGGTTTGCTGATCTATAATTTTGGTAGTTTTTTTGTTTTGTAAAAAAATTACATGAAAAAATTGGATTAAGATTTTTTGACTTATTGTGAAATTGAGCAATTAATTACAAAATAGAAATTACAATTTTCAGTCATTTCCAGTAAAATCGCCTTATTCCTAAGATATTATTGACTGATTATTTTTGTTGTCATCTTTAATGATCAAGAATCATTAAGTTTGTCTTTTCTCTTCTTTGGCTTGGCTTCGCGGACGAAGATTTATGGAGGGGGTAAAAGTCCACGTCAGCTGCAGGCTCGTTTGTGGCTGACAAGTCCGATGCGGGACAGGCAGACACGGTTGCAGCGGTTGCAGGGGAAAATTGGTTGGTTGGGGTTGGGTGTTGGGTTTTTCCTCCTTTGCCTTTTGTCGGTGAGGTGGGCTCTGCGGTCTTCTTCAAAGGAGGTTGCTGCCCGCCAAACTGTGAGGCGCCAAGATGCACGGTTTGAGGCGTTCAAGTCTGAGGAGTTCATGTGCAATGAGGGCAGACCGACGTTCAAGTCGGTGGCTGTCAGCCTTGTCTAGCATGGTTCTGATGTTCCAGCATGCTAGCTTGAGTTTGTGAGCATCTTTTGAGGGGGAGGACATGGGGGGGGAGGACGTGGAGGGGGGGGAGGACGTGGAGGGGGGGAGGACGTGGAGGGGGGGGAGGACGTGGAGGGGGGGGAGGACGTGGAGGGGGGGGAGGACGTGGAGGGGGGGGAGGACATGGAGGGGGGGGAGGACGTGGAGGGGGGGAGGACGTGGAGGGGGGGGAGGACGTGGAGGGGGGGGAGGACGTGGAGGGGGGGGAGAACGTGGAGGGGGGGGAGAACGTGGAGGGGGGGGAGGACGTGGAGGGGGAGGACGTGGACCTGTCCTCGGGCCTGCGCAAAGGAGCTTTTAGGTGGAGTGCAGTGCGCGCAGTACTGGCCCCACCCTTTACACCCATGGTTCGTGTGCCGTGGCCAAGCAAGCTGGGACGTGGCAGCGAGGTCCTTGGGTCGTAGGTTTTATATCGGAGTGGCCTTCTCCTATGCAGGTTTCTTACCCGGGCTGGAGGGGCCTGCCTCCCCTCCTAGGTCGGTCCATACTGCCCGGACCGGGGCCGAGGCCACTGCTGCTCTCCCTGTGCCCGTACTGGGGCCGCCGCCTCCCACTCTCTGCCCGGATCGGGGCCTCCACCTGCCCCACTCGACCGAGGCCGGGGCCGCCGTCTCCCCCTTGCTCCTGCCCGGATTGGGGCCGCCGCCGCCTACCCTCAGCCCGGACCGGGGCCGGGGCCGCTGCTGCTCTCCCTGTGCCCGGACTGGGGCCGCCGCCTCCAACTCTCTGCCCGGATCGGGTTTACGAATTAAAGAAGCAACATAACTTTTAAAAATCTTGTACATATGCGCAGATTTGTTCATTAATTTGAAATTGACATTGTGCAGTAACTCTGCATTGTTTATGCGGAGGATGAGTGGGGGGGGGAAACACTTACAAATTGGGCGCAGTTTTGATACAATTTGCATTATAATAAGTGATTGCACTCACAGCAAAAAATATTTTCCATAAATGTTGCTTTTTTAAAAAAAAACATTATTTACACATTTTAACATAATGCAAGTTCATAGTTGTGGGCCCATTTTCCTCAAAGCTGAGAATCTGAAGACAATTGTTCAGTGAATGGATTTATTTATGCAGCTGTGAATCTGTGTTTGTTTAGCTGTGGGGCATAAAGGAAGCACTCTTTGCTTTCCAGGAATCAATATATCAAAAAAGGCTTTCCAATTTTCTGTCAGGATTTTATTGTAATATTCTTTTAGTGGAGATCTGCACCTTCCCACTTCAGAACTTATTTCTCCTGACCTCTGACTTTATTGTGAGCAACACCAAACTGCATGGATATTTATTATTCATTCATTCTTTGGTCCAATATTTGTTGCTCATTGTATATGTCATTGAGATAGTAGTGATGGATTGTTTTAATTGATAAGCAAGTGTTTGTGCATCTATTGGGAGATGGGGAAGTGCAGAGAGACCTAGGGGTTCTTGTGCACCAGTCACTGAAGGCAAGCATGCAGGTTCAGCAGGCGGTTAAAAAGGCAAATGGTATGTTGGCCTTCGTATCAAGAGGGTTTGAGTATACGAAAAAGGATACCTTACTGCAGCTGTACAGGGCCTTGGTGAGACCACACCTGGAGTATTGTGTGCAGTTTTGGTCACCTTATCTGAGGAAGGATGTTCTTGCAATGGAGGGAGTGCAAAGGCGATTCACCAGGCTGATACCTGGAATGGCAGGAATAACTTATGAGGAATGATTGGGCAATTTGGGATTGTACTCGCTGGAGTTTAGAAGATTGAGAGGGGATCTCGTAGAGACTGGCAGGACTGGACAGAATGGATGAGGAAGGGATGTTTCCGATGGTGGGGGAGTCCAGAACCCGGGGCCGTGGTTCGAGGATAATAGGCAAATCATTTAGAACCGAGATGAGGAGGGTGGTGAATCTGTGGAATTCATTGCCACAGAGAGCAGTAGAGGCAGGTTCATTGAATATATTGAACAGGGAATTAGATATATTTCTTCAGTATAAGGGACTTAAGGGTTACAGAGATAAGGCAGGGACAGGGTACTGAACTTTAAGATCAGCCGTGATCTCATTGAATGGCGGAGCAGGCTCGAAGGGCCGAATGACCTACTCCTGCTCCTATGTTTCTATTACAGAACTAACGTAACTGTGAACAACATAACTGCGGGTTGATAATATCAAGACCAGGAGAGAGTGCTGACATCATTCCATGACTGATTTAAATGGGTTGTTATGAAAATCTTGTATTTGTTTTTGCTATAGCTACAGATGCCAACTTATTATTTGCTTAATTTTTATCTAATTATTGAGATTAGAATTCCCAGCTGCCATTGGTGGATATTGAATTGGGTATTTTTATCAATGCAACAAAGATTTCTAATTCAGTAAAATTGTCATTTTATTATGCACCTTCTCATATTGCACTTGATCTGCAAAGTTGTAATCACAATTGCACCTTTACAAATCCAGTATTATCCTCACAAAACTGTAAATGTTGAAAAGGTACAGAATGTATCATCGAGGAAGTAGTATAGAAGGATGAAAATCGACAACATGAAAAATAGGAAGTCAGTGGATTGAGCGACAGCAAAGAGAAAGAAATCAAAAGTAATTTATTCACTATTAAATATTTTCAGTCAGCGAACTGAGAAATATCGGATTGCAATTCAATTTACATCATGATCCAGACCATCAAAATGCAACAAAGTACAATACCATTTTATGTTCTTTTTTTTTAAAAAAAGATCTTTAAGAGATTTTTCCATCTGTTTGCTTGGGATTGAGATTTCCCAGCCGTATTGCCTTTCTGAGAAAACTCTGTTGGCTGTTCAGTGTGCATCAGTTCTAACAATTACAATAACTGCTTAATGATTGACAGAAGGCTGCTCCTTCTGTGCATGCTCAAACGTGCCCTTCTTGAGACCCTGTCTCCTTTCTTTAAAAATTCTAGGAATAATTTTCCAGTCTAGTGTCAACCATTTAAGGTGACCGAGAATGACTTGTATTTTTTAATGTAAGGAAATTGCTGCTTTGATTACTTATCCACAGGGTATCCCAGTAGAAGTGGTACAGATGGAGACTTGTGTTTGGACACCTGTTCTTTCTTATCCACATCACTGACTTGTGTGGAGAAAACAATGGTAAACTTGTTAAATGATCAATCAAAGTAAAAAGGAGAGCGAAGGATTGGAAGATGTTTGTACTTCTTGCATCCATTATGTACATCTTACAACTATTGCATAATGTGCACAAAAATTAGTTTTGTGAGGTGCAAAATAGAAGCATTGAATAAGAAAAAAAATTGTGATTTGACCCTCCTTCGGAAGTGATAGGTATTCATCTTTTTTGTCACTTGCTCTACTCTCTCATGAACTTGTTCACTGCTTAAATTTTAGCCTAGAGCCATCTTCTATGTTGCAGTGGGGGAGGGGTTGTCTTTGTAAAATTGGTTAACATGGAATATAGGGTTTCAGCAATTTTTAACTGTGAGGTTCTTTTTCAAGTGGTATATCGTCCTACAAAGCAGACTGATTTACAGGCGGTAAGAATTTTCATCTGCGACGCTCATTTCAAGATCTCAGGCAGCAGGTGAATAGAAGCACTATTTTGCCACCTCCTCTCTCATCTGTGGAAGGATTTTACACCTTACACAGTGCCCTCATTAACCATTTCAGAACTCACAGCATTGGAGTTGAAGCCAACCATCCTCAATCTTGAGAAAATTAAGAGAAAAGTCAGGGAGAAGGAGAGTGTAACGAGATTGATAGTACTCTGAGACTTGTGTGCAGCACAAACACACTTTTATTAGCTTACAATTAATGGCTGGTATCTACAATGGTCTTCAGGTAAATTGGAAGTAAGGTGGGAAAACAGGGTTTATATCTGGACCGATGGGGGCGGAGCCAAGAGGCGGGGCCGGACGTCTAATCTACCCATAGATAGTGAATTCCAGTTCACTGCATTCACCCCTTCTTTCAGAATTGAACCTGCGGGTGAAAACAGAGACCACATTCAGCAACATGAGCTTTTTACAATTATTTACAAGTTGAGTCTGTCTGGGGGCTTGGTTATTCTGGTCGAGTGCCTTAGAACTGGTGGATTTTGATCTTCCAGAACTTCCTGTGCCTCCTGTAGGTCTTGGATACTGGGACTCAAAGAGAGACTCGGGGTGGGGGGGGGGAGTGGGTTCAGGATCCGATGGTTGCGTGGTTGGAACCATGTCATCCGGAACCCTGCGCGGGGTATTTGGGGGTTCCAGGCCTATTGTGGGCATTGGGATCTCAGTTCCTGAAGGTACCAGATCTGTGATTAAGATGGTGTCCTCTCTGCCATCCAGGTATGCCACTTAGGCATACATTGAGTTTGTGTGCAGTAGGTGCAATCTCTACCAGAGAGTCCATTTTGGTTCTGAACTGTGATTGGGGGACATTGGGCCTGAGTACTCCATGGTTGCACTTTTAAGGTGACACAGGAAATCGAGGCCCAGCTACACATAAGCACACAAATCCTCCAATTCATACAATCAGAACTTACAAAATTCCCCCTCCCCTTGACAGTTAAGTGAACAGTACAATACACCTGAATAGTCGCTGAATACAATTGCGAGACTAGATAAATACGATAGTCCGTTGGGTAAACCTTTAAGTTGTACTGCCGAGCAGTCGCAGATTTTATAAAACTTCCAATTGGGCCTGTTCGAGAGATTTTGCCAGATCGAGGGTACTGGCAAAGTCCTTCTTCCCCAACTCTAGTAGTCTCTGCCTCACATACCTCGATCTCACTCCTGCCATGAGTGTATCCTGGTCTTGTTCTTCTTCTCTCACCTGGGCTGAGACCACTTTGTAGTGGCACTTTTTTGTCAGTGTCCATAATTCCAGAACATAGTCGTCCAGCGATTCACCCAGTCATTGCCGACATTGAGAGAGTTGGTGTCTCACCAGCACATCATTCTGAGGCCTCATGTAGTGGGTCGTCAGGCCTTTGATGGCCGTCTCATACATCGCACAGTCCCTGATGTCTGCGTATCCCTTGGGACTGACTCGGGAGAGGAGGGGCGATCTCCGGAGGCTGTGGGAGTGGAAGACTTCTTCGGGCTGTTAGGTAAGACTGGAAGCACTCCAAGCAGTAGGCAAATTCTTCTGGGGCCTCTGGGGATGGAGGGTTGATCTGGAGCATGCCTGGCTTTAATAGGGCTTCCATTCCATTTCCAAAATTAAGCAATAAAATTGTAATATAGGTCTACTCAAACGTGCTTTTATTCGCTTACAATTAATGGCCAATATCTACAATGGTCTTCAGGTAAATTGGAGGTAAGGCAGGAAAACAGGGTTTATATCAGGACCGATGGGGGCAGAGCCAAGAGGAGGGCCGGTCGTCTAATCTACCCATAGATGGTGAATTCCTGTTCACTGCAGAGAGATAATGAGGAAGATTGAATCATTTAAGAATGGTGTTTGAGGCCAGGGATGGGAGGGACATTTAAAACACTGGGACAGTTTCATAATTGTTTGAAAAGCAGGTGGGGAGGGGGAGGGCAAGGTAGAGTGGTGGTTGGGTAGGCAGTTCCAAATATGTTCAGGGGCTAGCAATTTTGGCTGGTGGTGAAAGTCTCAATAGTGATCAGGAAGGAATTTGAAAATGATCATGATGGGAGCAGACAGATTTCTGGAGGAGAGGTAAATTGTGATTCTCCTTTTTGCTAAGATTCATCCCACTGGTGTTAGTTTCACAATAAATCCAATCACTTCAAAAAGGAAATAATTAAGAAATAACACAAGAAACCGAAGTTGAAATAAGTTGTCCATTTGTTTGGACTTTAATCAGCTGTTAGTTTGTCAAATGTGTTATGAATTCACTTCACCTGTGTTTCACAATCAATTTGGGCTAAGAAAGAAGATGGACAGGCAAAGCAGATTATGTTGACTCATGCAACTTGGAAATAATTATTCATTTTGATTTATGGGTGTCTAAATTTAATTTTATTCATAAAAAGTTATAAAATAATTTGAACTTCAGGTAATTCTGATTTATTGTCTATTATTTTCTGATAGTCAGTTTAGTTCTTCAGGGAACATCCTCTGTCTCTCTCGCTCTCTTCCCTATTCCCTCTCTCTCTCCTTCCAGAGAGCCAAAATCCAACCCCATTCCCCAATCAATTCTCACCATTCCTCTCTCCTGTCCACCATCATATCCAATTAACACCTTTTGTCTGTTGTCTGTACTCCTCCCCCCTGCCATTCTTCCCTATCCACCAGTCTTTTAAGACAGACACCTGTCTGTCTTTTTTTGCTCATGCCTTGAGGAAGGACTCAGGCCTGAAATGTCATTAATGCATCTTTACCTCCTATGAATGTTGCTGTGTTCCTCCAACATTTTGGTGTTTTTACTGCAATCACAGCATCTGCAAACTTTTGTGTTTCATCACTGTAAATAAAATACCGTTGGTTCCTTTAACAGGCAGTTTAAAGCCTGTACAGAGCTGATGGGAGTAGATCTGGGCAGTAGGACCTCATGGAGGAGCAAGGTGTCTCTGCTCCCTGCTCTCCCTGGGTCCACACCAGCAGCAGTGCTGTATTATAGCAGCTCCAGCAGCCCTGCCATTCTTGGTATGGTAAATATCAGTAGCAGTGGAAGAGTTCCTCTGATTGGATGATTCCTTATAGTGTTAATGTCAACATTGGGTCACTGGGCAAGCAATGTTAGGATATCTTGATCCACCACATAAACATTTTTGACATTAAATAAATACCATTGATTTTGTAATATAGCCACTTATTTGCATGGGCCAATGCAGAGAAAATAAACAAACTATAAAATTGCTAGAATAACTGACAGCAATTAGTCAAAAAGAGGTACCAGTTAGACAGCAAATTTAACTTGAAAGTGAATAATTTCTCCAAATGATCTTTAATGTTACCTATTTTGCGGCACGGTTAGCGCAACGCTTTTACAGCGCCAGCGATTGGGTCCAGTCCGGGGTACGAATCCCGCATTCTCTGTAAGGAGTTTGTATGTTTTCCCCGTGTCTGCGTGGCTTCTTTCCACTGGGCTCGTGGGCTGAAATGGCCTGCTACCATGCTGTATGCCTAAATAAACAAAAAATGTTTTGTTCTGGCCATATCAGCTTCCTTTACCTCGTTTTTTTTTGTCCATTGTGCACCTAAAATGTTACAATTCACAGGCCTAACACATTCTTAGTTAATGATGTATATAATGAGGAATGACTAGGGAAAGCAACTAAGCTATCACTCTCAAACTCAGCAGTGCCATAAAGCACTTCCTGGAAGTTGTTCTACCTGTAAAAAAAATTTGTTAAAGTAGCACTGCACAGGACTCCACACCCACTTTTTTTGAAGGGTCTCAGAAGGAATTTCTCCTTGTGTTAGGAGTTGCAAGCAACGTAAAGCCATTTCTGCACTCTATTGCACAGTTACACGCTGTTTCAAACTTGTCTGTCCAGCCTCTTGACACTATGGAACCCCTCACAATTATCATTCTCAAAGGTAAGTATGGAGCTAATTTTGCAGACTTTCAAGGAAGAGTGGTACCCAGATTGTATAGGTGCTTTCACACTTGTGTCCCACTAAATCGGCCATTCAGTGTCTTGGGATAGGACTGGGAGTTTGGCTTTTCACACTTGACCACTCCTAACTGGGACAGTGAATGTTTTTGCACTTGCAAGGAGCTATCCCTGGGGTTAGGACTATTCTACTTTCGACCGGTGAGATCATAACGCATCGAACAATGGTGGAGCTGCCCTAAATCCTGATCAATGCAATATGATCCTGTATTCAAATAAAATTAATCATGCCTAGTTATAACATAATTAAACTTTATGTACAGCACAGTATGAGCCCTTCAGCCCCTGTTGTTGATGTGCGGACCTAAATAGACCTTTATAAGGGACCGTGGAAAAGTGCTAGCAATAAATAGCAATAGCGTGGAGTTTTTAAACAGTGTGGGAAAGTTGGTAGTTCTATCGCACACAATATAGAAATACCATTGTGGGGGGGGGGGGGGGGGGAGGGGTAGTGATGGATCTGCCCTCCCAGAATTTTGTGTGACAGAGAAAGAGTTGTATGCATGGCTGCATGCACGGAGCACTCATGGAGGGGTTTCTCTGCCACATAGCATTCTGGCAAGTCAGGTCCACCATCACTTTTCCCCATGGTCTTTATAAATTGTGCACTATAGCGCTACCAACTTTCCCACACTGTTTAAAAATTGTCTGCTATTGCTATTTATCGCTATTTATTTCCTCTCTCTCTCTCTCCCCCTTCCCCCCGTGACTTTCCCATGGCAAAGTTTATACCTTTTTAATCTTTTCTTCCTTCATGTTCCTGCATTTACACAAAAACTTGGGTCATTTCATTCTACAATGCATTTGCCCATTCTACACTTGTCTGATTGCAATGCCGGCGTCTGCAGACACTGGGGATTGTACTGGGGTCGATGCAGTCTATCCCCAACATAAGATTGTGCCGTCTGACACCAGCACTGAGACAATTTTTCTTTCACACTAGACTCTTTAAAGGCCAATTGGCCATTAACTCCTGGGGCCACTTGCAAGTGTGAAAGAGGCTAAAGACATACGACTTGAATATGGTTAGTGGAGAGACATGTGGGCAAAGATCAGAACACTTGATTGCTCACCAGAGAAATTAGAAATCCTTAAGTTTGCATAATGTGTTAATTAATACATCACAGAAAAATCTATCATTGTCTATGACTAACTCCCTAACAAAGTTCCAGGTTAAGGACATTTATTAACAGTAAACAGACCATCTACCCTGAAGACCAGGAGGCTTAGTCAAAGTCTACATGATGCTCTAGTTACTCATGTACGCGACGTTATTGAAGAAAGAACAGTAAATTTGCCTTGTATGTGTTTATTGGTTTCATTGCTGTTTTTCTGACTGCCTTTGTGAGTGGATATTTTGCTGTGGCAGCAAGCATTGTTTTTTTGAGAAAAAAATCATGTGGGTGCTTTTGGGACAAAGATACTGAATTCAAACAAAGTCAAGTTTATTATCAGCTGATTGCCAAAGTGCAACATGATAAAACGGCATTCTCCAGACCTCGGTGCAAAACATACAGACACACAACCAGACGTAACCCTCATACAAACCAGGGGCGTATCTAGGGTATGGCAGGTATGGCATGTGAACATTTTCTGCTCCCGGTGGTCTCATTCACCACCTTGGGCTCCTGTTAACACTTAGGCACCTTGGGTCCCTGTACTACCTCCGATGACTAGAAATGGTGCATTGAAGGAGACACAATTAGCATAGACAGAGGCCTGATTCGCCTAGACAGAGTCCAATCCCCTCCCACCCACCACCTTCCCCAGCTAATGCCACAGCCTCCCCCCCAGGCCAGTGCTATCCCCAACATACAAAGAACACAAATCTCTCCTTCTCCACTTCGTTCTCCCATTAGCTCTCCACTTATAAAAGGGCTGAAGCCAAATACAACAGGGTAGCCACGAAGGCCAACTCCCGTGAGTCCGCCTTGTCGCCATTTATTTTGATGTATGGAATGTAAAAGGTTGGCCACCCTTTGCCGTAGGCATGGTTTCCCGTAGATACACCCCTGGGACAAATAATACATATGTAGAACAAGTATTCATAGTGTGAGCCATTCCTTTGGTCATTCAGCATTCTCACTGACCATAGGAAAAAGCTGTTCCTCAGCAGTTGAAAAAATGCTTTGTACAGGGTGGAAGGGGTCCTTGATGGTTTTGTGCACCCTTTTCAGATAACAATCCAGGTAGATCACATCAACAGAGGGGAGGGAGACTCCAATAATCCTCTCTACCACTCTAAATGATCCTGTGAATTAACCTCCGATCCATTTCTCTGCAGCAACCATACTAGACTGGGATGCAGCTGGCCAGGAAGCTCTCAGTGGAAGGTAGCCTTGCTCACTTTAGTCTTCTCAGTCCACAATGGATCATTAGTTATGTGAACTCTGAGGAACTTGGTGTTCTCCACTCTCTCGACTGCAGAGTCATTTATGTGTAGTAGAAAGTGATCATAGTCCATGATCATCGACTTGTCAACATTGAGACTCAGGTTGTTACTCTTGCACCATATCATGAGATTTTCCACCTCTTCTCTGTAGTACGACTCATCGTTGATGGAGATGAGACCGACGACTGTTGTGTCATCTGCAAACTTGATGACTCTATTGGAGCTGGATCTGGTGATGCAGTCGTGGGTCAGTAGTGTTAACAGGAGTGGGCTGAGCACCCAGTCCTGAGGTACTCCAGTGTTCAGTGTGATGGTGCTCAATGTTCTGCTATCGACCCAGACAGACTGTACAGGTAGAATCAGGTAAACTGCACCTCATGGTGAATGACCACAGGTTCATTTTCAATTGAAGTTTGATTGTAGGTTCAGGTACAGCAATAGTTAACAAATCAATTACTGGAAGTCAACCCATCCTAAATTATAACTTTAATATTTAATTATGATCTAGAAAATGCCCATTTAATACCAACTCCCAGAGAAATCCCATTTTCCCCCTGTGTTTCCCTGAAGCCTATATTCTTCTACCTGTCCATCAATTCCACAATGATTCTCCCACTGACAACCTTCACTTGGAGAGGTTGGTTTACACTTGGTACTTGCCAATCAGCACGTCTTTATGATGCGGGTTGAAAGAAACTCACGCAATTATGGAGAACACCAACTCCACACAAAATAACTGAGGTCAGGCTTGAACCCTGTCACTAGTGCTGAGAGGCAGAGTGTACAAGATCGGTCATTGAACTGTAGAATGCTGCAGCACAGAAAACAGGCCATTCACCCCTTCTAGTCTGTGCCAACAATTGTTCAGCTAGTCCCAATAACCTGCTAGCATTCCACAACCCTCCAGATCACTCCCATCCATGTATCTATCCAATTTATTCTTAAAACTCGAGTCTGCACCCATTACATCAGATGGCAGCTCATTCCACACTCCCACCACTCTCTGAGTGAAGAAGTTCCCCCTTATGTTCTCCCTAAACCTTTCCCCTTTCACCATGTCCTCTCATGTTTATCTCTCCTCAGTGGAAAGAGCCTACTCGCATTTATTTTGTCTATACCCCTCATAATTTTGTAAACCTCTATCAATTCTTCTTCATTTCAGCGACACACAAAAATAACATCATTAATTTGTTAATTTAATTCAAGATACAACACAGTAATAGGGCCCTTCCAACGCCACCTCAATACATCCATGTGACCAATAAACGTACTAACCATGTACCTCAATACATATCAGCCAGTGTGGGATTGAGAACATGGGCCTCTTCATGGATTCTTTGTTGGAGTCTGGTTTCAGATGGCGACCAAGCCTAATAACCTTGCCGAAGCATTGTAGTTCCATAGGTGCCTTTAAGGAATTGTGGACCCCTGTCAGAAATCCATATTATTGAGCAATGATAGCTTCAAGAATTTTTTTTTTAATGGCCATGAGTTATATGGCAACAGAAATGACACATAATTATATGAGAAAAGAAGCATACAAAATAAATAAATGTGAATTCAACAACAAAAGAAAAGTAATTGACTACAGATGGTGGAAATCAAAAATAAAATCAGAAAATTCCGGAATACTCAGTGTAGGAAGCATGTGTGGAGAACAAAAAAAGAGATAATGTTTCAGAATAATGACCTTTTATTAGAACTAGGAAAACTTAAAAAAAAAACAAATGTTTTAAATTGCTGAGAAGAGTGAAGGATGGAGAGAATAAAGGAAATGTCTGTGTTGTTTGGAAATCAAGAGACTGAATGGCACATGTGGTATTGGTCCCAGGTGAGAGAGGTGGATGAAGGCGGGTTAATGGCAGCTGACATGTCTGGAGGAGATGCAAAGGGAGGGATTCAAATTGAGGCAGAGGAAAGCGAACAGAAGATGGTGGTGGAGCTGTGTGAAACAGAACACTGCAGTTGCTGTAAATGGGAAAGGTGACCCTGGACTTTTGGTTCACACAAATGTAGTTCTCCATCCCACCCACACTAACTTTCACCTTTCCTTATATGGCCTTTCACACTGTTCCCGTGAAGTTCAGTATAAACTTGAGGAACAGGATCTCGCCTCCTAGCTAGGCACATTACAGGGTCCTCGAATTTTCATTGATAATCAG
Source organism: Narcine bancroftii (assembly GCF_036971445.1). Classification (NCBI taxonomy): domain Eukaryota; kingdom Metazoa; phylum Chordata; class Chondrichthyes; order Torpediniformes; family Narcinidae; genus Narcine; species Narcine bancroftii. The sequence continues at coordinate 37,262,014 of NC_091473.1, forward strand.
CTGACCAGTTCTGTTGAAAGGTTCTGAACCTGCACCATTAACTCATTTATTCTCTCCCCCCACATGATGACTGAATAGTTTCTTCCAGCATTGTCTATTACTTCAGATTTTCAGTAACTACATTTTTATTTTGTTCCAGTATTTTGTATTGCCCTTTTTCCCAGATCTCCAATTTACATCCTTTCCAAAAGCCTTCACCGCCCTCTCAACTGGCAGCAGCACCAGGTGTCTCACTCAGTCTCTTGGTCTACACCAATCACAGTTATTCCTTTTGTTCTCTCCACCCTTGTTCCCTCATTGCAACTTAAAACAAGCCAGTTTTCTAACTTTTTACAGCTCAGAAGAAAAGTCATCGACCTGAATTATTATGTTTTTTCTCAAAATGCATAACTGCCTTGGTAATGCAAGATATTATAAAGCTGTACATAGAATTATAATTCTTTCAGAACATGTGTGACAATGAGAGTGATAACATGAGGTAGTGCATAGAACATTACTGCACAGTCCAGGGAAATGGGGGTCTTTTATATCCAGAGCATAGAATATAGGAGCTGGGAGGTGATGTTGAGACTGTTTGAAGCATTGGTGAGGTCAAGCTTGGAATATTGTGTGCAGCTCTGGTCTCCAAATTATAGGAAGGAAGGATATCAATAAGGTAGAGGGTGCTGAGAAGATTTACTAAAATGTTACCTGGATTGCAGTATCTTAAATATGGAGAAAGATTGGGTAGACTGGGTCTTTATTCATTGGAGCGTAGAAGGTTGAGGGGGGATTTGATAGAGGTATATAAAATTATGAGGGGAATAAATAGAGTAGATGTGAATAGGCTCTTCCCCTTGAAGGTCGGGGAGATTGGAACGAGGGGTCATAAGTTAAGGGTTGGGGGCAAAACTTTAGAAGTAACATGAGGAAGCTTCTTCACTCAGAGAGTGGTGGCTGTGTGGAATGACCCTCTGGAAAAAGTAGTTGAAGCAGGGTCATTTAAGAGGAGATTAGATGAGTGCATGGATGTGAGGGGGGGTTGGAGGGTTATGGGCAGGGAGCAGGTAGGTGGAACTAGTGGAGTTTCATTTAAATTGGTGCAGACTAGAAGGGCCGATATGGCCTGTTTCTGTACTGTAATTGTTATGTGAATATTAAGTAGAGGTCCTTTGGCCTATGATGTTCTGCTAATCTATCGAACCGGACTCAACCACCAAAATCTTCCCTACCTTACACTCATAACCCCCTTTTTCTTTCATCCACGTGCCTAAGATTCTTTTAAACGTCCCTATTGTACAGCCTCCACCACCATCCCTGGCAATGGGTTTGAGGCACCCAGTGCATTTCTAAAAAAAATCTTATCCCCGACATATCTCATAATCTTTGCTCCCCTCACCTTAAATAGATGTCCTCTGGCATTTGCTACTGTTGCCCTTGGGGAAAAGTTGCTGGCTGTCAACCCTATCTATGCTTCTCATATTCGCTCATCCATTGTAGAAATCATTGAATTGTCATATGATTAAAAGCAAAAATAATTTAATCAATCCTGCCAGTCGTCAGCCCAGGAGAAAATGACACCAGATTATTGTTTGCAGATTGTTGTTTGCAAAAGTAATGTTCAAGTATACTGTAAAAGGAATATAGATATCTTTTAAAAAATAATCAGTGGGTCAGAGAATATGTGCTGCATATAGTCACAAGTTTGGAGATTTACTGATCCTATCAATTGAGCTAGATCCGCCAACACAGAGTATGTATTTAGTATTGACTAGTCCTTTGAAAATTTCATGCTGGTATTTATTCATCTGCCTAAAGGTAGCAGTGAACATTTCTTAACTTTAATTCTCACATTGGGGTAAACATTGGTATTAAATCAAACAAAAAACAAATTTGTTTATCAAAACTATTCACACACGTAGATTGATACCAGATCCAATCTTCATCATTGAGTAACAGAGAGACAGGAGGGAAACAACCCTGTCAGCCTACTAGATCTGCACTGACCATAAACTGTTCAATTTCACCAATCCTAGATTAATCTTTGGGTTTTGAAATTTGTGATTCCCACGAACTTGTTTTTGCATGAAATCCAGGCCACAGGATTATTAATCTGTTGATAGAAATTTAAACTACAAATTAAAATTCATCCACATATGTAGCTTACAGAGATTCAATTTACAAGTTTTAACCATTACACCCTCATCCACAAGTTGTTCCTTGCATACATTTTAAGACAACACAGGTTTTGAATAGAGTTGCATGAAAATGATCACTGAAATATCAACATAACCCTCCTCATTAAGAATCATGCATCACCTAAGATCTCCGAAGTAAGTTGTCGGAACACTTTTGAACTGGCAGAAAGACTGATTTTTGTGAATGCTTTTCACATCCTTGTGTTTGACCAGTTAAACGGTTGAGGTGAAGTGGTTGACAGTCTCAAACAAATTTCACATCTGTATTATCCCAAACTGTGAGTTGTACATAATTCAGTAAATATTTGGTCATCAAAGGATTGCTGTTTTAAGACATACATATATTTGTTTAGTAGATATTGCTTTTTTTTAAATTTTGAGGTTAAAGTGCATGTCAAATTATTATTTATTGTGCATTTCATTGTGTTATATCTCATTGGGGAAGGTTTGATATTAAAAAAAAAAAATCCATTCCTCATTATCATACTCAAAAGTACCTAAAGACCAGATCCTGTGCTTCAGGCAGGATATGTGGACAAGTTCAGCTGAATTTCCACTACTTTAAAGTTTTATAGTTTGGCTCGTTGTATACTGAAAGATGTGCATCATTTTAGTTCTAGGAATTTGTGTATATTATTGAAACATTCTCTTATATTGGTTTCGGTTCCTTTCCCTTGCCTTGAACAAGCTGGTGTACCAGAACTAAAAAAAATTGTTAAAACTTGGAAATGCTGGAAATACTCAGCAGGTCCAGCAGTTGTGGAAAGTGCAGCCGAATCATCATTTCAGGCTGATGACCTTTCTTCAGAATATATATCTAACTAACCTCAGTGTTTTTGAAAAAAATTTGGAATAATTCTACTTTTATGAAAATGTTACAAATGCTCCATTTTCTTTCTTTTCTTTTGGATCATAGGTTATACAAAGAGCCAAAATAAAAACAAATGGAATAAAGGATATCCCAGCAATACTTTGTCAGATTTGGAAACCCTTAGGCAGAGTGTTGCAATGCAAAGTTTAGCTGACATGAAGAACAAAACCACTGGATCAAGAAAGCTCAAAAGAACAAAACGTTTTTTGTCCTACCCCCGATATGTTGAGGTTATGGTAGTGGCCGATAGCAGAATGGTTGAACATCATGGAACAAATTTACAACATTATGTTCTCACTTTAATGTCCATTGTAAGTACTGTTGCTTGTATTTTTCTGAATGCTTTACTTGTGATTTCATTTATCAATTTACACTTTTACATGTTGTTGTTTGTTGAAACAAATGCTGGTTAACTAAGCAGGTAAGTTCAGTTCCTTTCTCTCCCCTTCTCACCTATTCCCTCTTTTCAACCCCCTACCCTCAACTTACTGTTACTTACCCACCACACACACACACATCCCTCTGCATTGTCTACTGTGCCAGCCAGGCCACCATCCTCACTTGCAGGCTTCCACTAATCTCTTTTCTTCAGCAAATGCTTCCACTTTCCCCCTCCCTTCTCCTGGCGTAACTTACTTCCCCTTTTTCCCTTTGTCTGCTTTCATCTATCACTTCTTCCCACACCCAACATTCCTTCACCTTGTTTGTGGCCCTTCACCTCTCCGTGGTCCACCTGTTACCCCCTGACCCCTCTATTGCCCATCTTCCCTTTCCTTTCTCAGTCCTGAAGCAGTGACTATCCATTTTATTCCATGAATGCAACCTGACCTGTTGAGTTTCTTCAGTGGTTTGTTTTTTTTTTGCTCGATATCCCAGCATTTTTAATTTCTTTTGTGAACACGTTATTGAGATTTGAAGCATTATATTGTAGTCTGCCAACTCAAAAGGTTTTGGATGATTGAGTTAAGATGTTCTCTAAACATCAGCCTTTTTAAAACGATCAGAAATGCTTTAATAATAAATATAATCAATTGTTTATGAATAATGTTAAAATGTTGCTGGTTCTAGGTTATAAATTATCATCTAAATCTAGAAAAAATCCATACCAATCCAAAAACTATTATCTTTACAAACGTGCAACAGTTCTGAAGATAACAGAGGAAAATGAATTCTTAAGGGGATAGAGATTTAAAGTGTGAAGTATTTTTTTTAGTTTTTATTTAGTACCATAATCTTTTGTTAACATTTTGTCTTTCATCTGTTGCAGGTGTCCACAATCTATAAAGATCCAAGCATTGGAAATCTTATAAATATAGTTGTTGTGAAACTAGTTATTATAAATAGTGAACAGGTAACTTAGCAGTTAGGTAGTTTAATATTTAAATACTGCAAATAAAAGAAAACTACTTCTTGACGCTGTTTTCATTTCATTCTCAGGATGGTCCATTTATATCATTTAATGCTCAAACAACGTTAAAAAACTTCTGTATATGGCAACAGAAGCAGAATAATGCAGATGAAAATCACCATTCTCATCACGATACAGCCGTACTTATCACAAGGTACGGCAAAATATGGAGGTATCATCCAAGAGGAAGATTACTTTGTCGAATCACTGACAGAGTAATGACATTTAGCGTACAGGACATAAATGTTCTGAGTGGAAATGTGAAGTTGTTGCAGTACCATTATTTACTATTCAGTTTATTTTCCAGTAACTTGTAACTCCCTGTTTCTTTCATATATTCTTCTTTCTTCTTATTTCATGGCAATTATTTATCGCAGGGCTTCCCAAGCGTTTTAGCTCACAGAAACCTTTTGGGAATTGCGGAACCCCATAATTGCAAAGTGGACGCCAACTGGAAGTAGAATGGTGTCAACTTCCGGTTCGAGTGAGGTTCAGTCTAATTTGAACTAAATTATTTTTAGCACTGAGGCAGTGCTTACAAAATCCCATTTCCTTAGAATGTTATTACTTTGTTTCAACTGAATATTAACCAAATTGCAAATACAAATATCACTGACCTCCCAGACCCCAAATCACCGACCTTTCAGAAGCAGGTTTCCAACCCATTCCCAGCTGTCCTCAGGCCGGATCTCCCACCGCCTCTGATGTGGGTATCCACCTTGGCCCTGGCTGCCTGCAGGTGGAGCTCCTGATGCCTCCGATGTGGATTTGCATCCACGGCCCCTGCAGCCCACAGGCCTGAGCTTCCAATGTCTCCATCGTTAACCCCCATCCCCAATGACCAGGTTCTGGAGCCATCGTTGCCTTCATCGGTGACCCTGACTGCAAACATACCTTTGCCCTTGATGCCTCTGTCGCAGGCCCCGGTCCCGACCAACACCATTCTGGCACCTACACCGACTCCATCATTGGTTCCCACACCAACCTCAGTGAGGGGAGGGGACGAGGGAGAGGGAACACAAAAACCACAGTTAGCAAAAGCCATTCCCGCTGTACTGCACACATGGAATATCTTTCAATTTAAATTTTAAAATATGGCCAGCTTCGTGCCAAAAGAAATCCAAGTCTCTTTGGTTGAAAATGGCATCTTGAGGTCTGATATTCTGCACTGCTGATGTCAGGCCTCAAGATGCAATTTTGTTTTGTTAGGGTCAAGGCAACTGTTTGCTGCTGTCGCAAAAACACAGAGATTTAAATGCACAGGTAAAAAGTAATTTAAAGAAAAACAGTTATAACTGGTTATAGTTATTACTACCTATTTCTTCAACAGAACCCCCACGGCTTTCCACAGAACCCTTGAGTTCTGCGGAACCCAATTTGGGATATGCTGATCTATTGATTTTTATCACCTATATTTGTCCACTATTCTATTGAAGTAATATGTTCATTACAATCTCCAAGTTGCTTCTGATTTGAATCATGCGTTCTAATTTTAAAATGTATTTTATTGAAGAAAGTCCAAAAACAAAGCACTTGCTCTTTTTCAGAATCAATTGAATGGTTAACACTGTATAGTTTATGTTACTTCCGAGATTTGTAAAATTGAACATGTGTTGTTTTAAAGTTTTCAGATCAGGTGACTGTTGAATAAAAGATAATCATTTGTAAAAGGATTTAACATGACCAGGGAGAAAATTGTGTGTTTTAAATTTTCTTCAGATTATTTAAATAATCTATGGTCAGCAAATCCTACTTCACAATTTTTTTTTTTTTTTGCAGTGGAATTAAAATTATCCTGAAGATGTCCTAATCTTACCTAAATTTGTAGATGGAACAAAATAGTTTTCCCTTTGTCTGTTGAGAATTGAATTTAATGTATGTTTTCTTTTAGGCAAGACATTTGCAGAGCTCGGGATAGATGTGACACCCTGGGTAGGTTTTGGATTTATTATGCTTGTGAGAGAAACATTATTAATTTCCTTTGATTATCCTTAGATAATGACTGTATGACTTCGGTGCCTTCATGATGGGGTAAAGTTGGAGAAACTTGGTGGGTGAATAGATGAGATTCCTTTGGATTACACTGAGTAAAATTCACAGCCTTGTTGTACTTAAGATTCATTGTTAATGAATGGTGGAGCAATAACCAGGATGTATTAATTTGCAAAACAAGCTGATAAGATTTTAAAAACATAATTTGTTTATTGATTGAAGCAAGGATGGAAGTTTATAATTCTAATTTTAAAGCAATGAATTTCATATCACAACACAAAATCTCAATCTTTCATTTTTTAAATTATTTTGAATCAAGCTTCACTTTCTGAAAGAATTGAAAAATATTTCCCTCCCCCTTTGGATTTATTGCAGGTTTGGCAGAGCTTGGAACTGTATGTGATCCTTATAGGAGTTGCTCTATCAGTGAAGATAATGGATTAAGCACAGCTTTCACAATAGCCCATGAACTAGGGCATGTGTAAGTCATCAATAAGTCATATGAAACATACTTGATGTTATTAATTTTGTGACAGCTGCTTTGGAAAAACAGCATGCTTTGGTATTTGAATTAAATTGGATAATTAATTCAATAATAATGTTTCTAACAGGTAGGGCTTTTTATCTGTAGCTGAGACTTAAAAAATTCTGAAGGATGCATTCAGTGTGAATCTTTCCCTTGATGAAGGATTCTGTCTTGGAGCAGGCTGAGTATATGGGGTTGGCCACTGAGGACTAACATGAGGAATAATTACCTTTTTCAGGCAAATTCTTTAGAATCTTGGACTTCCATAAGCCAGGCTGGGTTTTTTTTTAACCAAAGGAGATGAGGGATACTGGAGAACTGGTAGGAATATGAAGCCAAGACTGAAGATCAAGTGATTTTATTGACAGGCAGAGTGGGCTTGAGAGGTCACATGACCCACTCTTGTATCCTATGAGTTTTGTACTTCATGGAATATACAAACTTTAAAGTAAATATAGGTTACATTACACACAACCTAACAAATTTACATTGTGATGGAAGTCCAAACGTCACCACGAGCTCCATGTTTCCATATCCCATCTTCTCCAATTGCATCAATAGCCCTCTCCTCTACCATGCAACTCCAACCACACTCACAATAAAGACTATTGTGACTTGCAGCAAGCTGTGAGATTCCCTCTTTTTTCTTTCTTAAATTCAGCTCAGCAGATACAAGTGTTATTTCCCAGGGTTCCACCATTAATAAATTCCACCAATTTCAACTTTCATGGACCATTCCTCATTTTGAATCCATTCACGTTCCCTCCAGCTTTGCAAAATTTCTCTCTATCTTCACTACTTTTCTTCAAAGATGTGTTGACATTTTGGATCAGATCTCCCTGACCCTGCGATCTGTACAGAATTGCTGTGTGCCATCCCCACCTCACTGCATTCACTTGGTTCTTTTCCACCAGCCCCAAAAAGCTACCCACAATCCACGTTATTTCAGCTTCCCACTTGCTCCAGCTCCCAACCACAGCCACCAGAATCTGCCCAACCAGTATGAGACTTTATTAATGTGTCACTATTACTTTGCATGCTCCTCATCTTCTCTCTCACCAACGAAGTTAGTGACGTGCAATATACAACTAACTCTGAATATTCAGAACCTGCTTTATTGTCATGAATAAGTGTCATAAATTCAGAAATCCAATGGCGGAGGGGAAGAAGCTGTTTTTGTAATGTTGGTTGTGTGCCTTCTTGATAGTAGCAGTGAGAAAAGGGCATGGCCTGGGTGATGAGAGTCCTTTATGATAATGACTGCTTTCTTAAAGATGTCCGTAATGGAATGAAGACTAATGCCCATGATAATGCTGGCTGAATTTACAACCCTCCTCATTGCTGTCTCTGATTCTGCCAATGACCATGGTGTCAACAGCAAATTTGTAGATGGCATTTGAGTTCTGCCAAGCCACGCGGTCAAAGGTATAGGGAGAGTAGAGCAGTGAATGGTAAGCAATCTACAATAATGAAAAAAGAAAACCAGAGTCAAGCAGACTCTCTGGAAAGAGGAACAGTTAATGTTTCAGGTCAAAGACATTTCACCAAAAACTGAAGCTATCTATAATCACAGGCTCCCCTCTATCTGCTTGGCAACTTCTTGAAAGCCAGCATTCCCAGCAAAAATAAAAAACACTGTCCCACAGTAACTGATCAAGTCGTACCCCATATCAGCAATCTGAAGGCTTTGGCCTTTTATAAAATGGTAAAAATAATTATAACCAAAATATTTGAAAATACCTAACATGAGAAAATATTTTCAATTGTCTACTTTTGAAATAAATTTAAGTTAACAATTAAATATTTTGAAATTAACTCAAGTAATTCCTAAAATATAAATCATTTGAAGCATATTTACCTCCCTTACAGCCGTGAACATTTATTTTTATTTCTTGTATTTTATTTGCAACTCAGTCGAGACTGATTCTGGCCAATTTAACCTGCACTGCCCAACTACACCCAAATTAAGTCAAGTCAAATCAAATTTATTGTCATCTGATTGTGCAAGTACAATTTGACAAAACAGCATTCCCATCTCCTCGGTACAAAACATGCAGACACACATTCAGACAAACTATACATATGCAGGACAAATATTTCATCTGTACAAATAAATGTTGTTTCATGAATGAGAGCCTCGGATGTTTAGTGTAAGCAGTTTATTTTGTCATTCCGCATTCTCACTGCCCGTGGGAAGAAGCTGTTCCTCAGCCTGGTGGTACTGGGGCTCTGATACTCCTCATCTCTTCCCTGATGAGAGCAGTTGAAAGATGCTGTATGCAGGGTGGATGGGGTCCTCAATGATTTTGTGTGCCCTCTTCACACAATGATCCCATTAGATCACATCGCTAGGGCAGAGGGAGACTCCAGTGATCCTCTCTTCCACTCTTATGGTCCTGTGGATTGGCCTCCGAAATTAGCACACAACCCCATTGCACTAACCATGCCCCATTCAGACTTTCCTGTTTAACTAGCTCAGATTCAATATCCAGATTTCCCAACGTAACTGTTGGAAAAATGCAAGAGGTTGTCTCTCACTGCCGGGCTTCATTAGAATGACGTGGCATTTATGTGGGTCATAAGTAATATGGGTTATCAGAAAAGTTGTTCAGCACTGAACTAGCCAAGCTGTTCTCATTGCTGTGTAGAGGCCTTGTGATGAAGACTTCTCTGTTCAACAGACTTTCAACCTTTTAATCACACATTGTCAGAAACTGAATAAATTAGGGAAACTCGCTTAAGTTTAAGAAATCCATTCCTCTAAGATGTCCAAATCTTAGACACAATTTTTTCTTTGAACCAAAAGTAGACTTTATTCACAATCAATTATTTATGAAAGGAAAATCATTCAAAGTCTCTTCACATTCTTAGTTTCGTATCCATATATTTCCATTGCTGGCACAGTTCACTTATATTTACACCATTACTCCCCTTCTATTGTTTGAGGGGCTTTCCTTTGGTCTCAACCCATCAATGCTCAGCCAGTAACAGAAGGGGTGTAGGCCAGCCATTCTCAACTTTATTTCAGCAAATGGCCCCTACCCAGAAGTCTGCTCAAAGTTTATGGCCCCCCCTTCCCTGAGGCCAAGTTTTGGTTTCTTTTGTACTTCCCTCCTGACTACATAAAAATATGTCCCAGTCGGCAACATTCCAGCACCAACAACTCCAGGTGCTGAAAGACCAAAAGCTTTTGGGCAGACCAAAGTGTGTCTTTCACCAAGTTGACGGTCTTCCAGGAGTTCTGTGTACCCTTAGGAATAACGCATAAATCAGAGAGCCCTCTGTCACACTGCTGTAGGGGATGAACCTTGACTAAGGCCCTGCATCCTTCTCCACACATTCTTAGCGAACCTGCATTCTGCAAAATGATGCGCAGCTGTCTTCGCTCCACCGCAGTTATCTCGGGGACAGTGTGCATCATGGATGGTGTTCCAGTTGTGTAGGAAGTATCTGACTGGGAGGTCTCCTTTCACCATCAGCCTATCCAAGTCCTGGTGCTTGATTGTAATGAGGCATTCTGCCAGTTGACCCTAAGAGTCTGCTCCTGGGACCACCCCACCATGTCCATAGAGTTCTCAGAAACCATTTTCACACCACAGGTGAGCAGTGACCCTAATTTGTCACAGTGAAATTCCTGGCAATTTAGGACCTCCAAGGTCTTTCACACATTGGTCCAAATTCCCAGGAATTTGCCTTCCTTGGCAATTTAGGGCAGGTCCCATCCCCAACTGATGACATGTTTTTAAAAACTCACAGGAGTAAGAGTGAGTTCATCCCCTCCCATTTGTTGGCTGGTCGCTAGCTCCCTCTTCTTCCCCCCCCTCACGCTTTTGGCATGTTGCAACGGTGTCATAATGCTGGATGAATGGCCAACTTTGTTTCCCATAATTCCTCACGCAGCTGGAACTGCTGTGGGAAATCCAGCTGTGTGAGGGATTATTGTTAACAAGGACGGCCATTCATTCCGCATTGTGCTGCTGTGGCAACATGCCAAAGCAGCCCGCAATCGCTGACGTCACGAGGATTCCCCTGCTCGGCCATTTGCCTTTTCATATTGCAGGGAGAGGGTAGTCCGGGAAAATTTCCCGGGTCAATCTTTTAACACCAAGGTTCACTGGAGGGTTCCTGGGAAAATTTCCCGAGAATTTTCAATTTACAATGCTATGCGAAAAGGCCAAGTGTCTGCAGGATGTTCTGTGCTGACCACTAAACCTTAAACATTAGTATTCCATCAGCTTTAAGCATCTGCCTTAGCCTCAACTTGTGTTACTACATGGCAACTGTGTGTAATTAACAAGCAACAAAGGAAGTTTGACCATAATGCAAGTTTCACATTTACATTAATTTCAGTAATTCATTGATTTTGTTGTCTATTGCAACCAAAACACCTATTTTGTACTTTTTGGCCTCTTCATAATTAATTTTCAAAGTTCCAAAGTCATTTGCATATATTATAAATGGTTGGTGTTTCTCATTATTTTTTTTTTCTTTGGCTTGGCTTCGCGGACGAAGATTTATGGAGGGGGTAAAAATTATAATTTATGGATTAATGTATATCTCTTCAAGATTCTTGTTTTCACATGTCCAAAGCATCCACGGAAGTTTGGACGCTGAGTCAGCTGACAAAATTTTATGAAGCATATGGGTATGTTTCAGTTGTCATTTTCTGCAAATGAGAACAATATTTTTAGCACTTCCTTCAGGCCTTTGTCTGAACAATTCTATGTCTACTTGAGTGACACCACTCAGCTCATTCCATCATCACATTCTTTCTCAACACAGTCAGGATTTCTATGGATTCAGTACATACTATTAATCTGCATTAATTTATTTTAACATAGTGCAGTACATTTCGGGTTATTCAAAAACCAGTTAACTGAGAATTTCAGTTATCTGAAAAAAAAATTGCGGCAGCAATATGTCACAAATTGAAGAAAAATAATCTTTTCTTAAATTTATGCATTTTATCTTATTTTTGCAAGCAACAGGTCACTTTTTTTGGGGGGTAATAATTAAACATTTCCTGCTTGAAAAACCTTCCATTTTTTTCCCTTGTTGTTTAACTGCTGATGTTACTGGGCTACTTCAAGCAATTTCTCAGTTATCTGGAAAATCTGGTTAACCAAAATGCATCCGGTCCCAAGCATTTCAGATAACTGGAAACATGCTGTAAATGAAAAAAAATGACTAGATGAAGCAGAAGTATCATGCACATTTAATGGAAACCATGGCAGAAAGGGTGATAGAGGCAAACTGTGGTCATACTTCGTCAACTACTTGTGAGGACTTGCAAATCCAAATATTGTTCACATTATTAAGTAAGTAGTTATGAAGGCCATGATCACACTCAAATTTTTATGACTCCAGTTATTTTAGACAGCAGGGGGAGCTTTGAAATAACAACCAGGTTGCAGAGCTGAATATATTTTGATCAGGTGATTCATATTTTGGTGGAGGGCTAGTCAGTTCATCAACAGTGGCATGCCCATTGCTTTGAAAGCCCTTGCAGAAAAAAAAATACTCAGTTACCTAAATGGGAAGAGTTTCTAAGCCATGAATTAAAGACTTTTTGTAATAATGTTCAAATGTCCTTGTAAATATGTTGAAATTCAACTGGAAGCCACTATAAAGTCTTCCTTTACAAAAATTTATTTTTCAAACATTCGGTGTTCTGAATGAAATCAGGACTATACTGTGTGATGAAGACCCTTGAAAAATAATGCCATTAGAAGTGGTCTGAACAGTGAAGGATCACCACAACCAAGTAAAAGATTGGTTATCAAGAGTAATAACAGAATCTTAAAGGGTCAGTTTGCACTATACTCCAAATTATGTGCTGTGCGTTGAAATTGCACTGCATGAAAATTTTTAAAGTGCGAGGCAGCTGGGATGCAGCTGTACTCACATTAAGGGGAGACCAGCTAGGGGAGAGCTGTGTTATGTCCTTCATTCAGAAGATTCCTCAGGGATCGCTACAAAAGACATCAGAGCAAAACCGTCATGGATGAGTGTGTAACATAGCTTGCTTTTGGCACCAGCACACTTCCCATCCACATTTTCAAATAAAGAAGCAGTTCCTAAATTCTGTAACTGTACAACAACATTACAGAAAATCTGCCCTCTTCATCACTTAATTGAATAAATCGAGTACTGTTCCCTGACTGAATCCAACTGCCACAAATGGTTCACAAAGTTAAATCTGTACACTTATTGTCTCTACCAGACTTTCACTGTATATGTGTCTATTTCCCATGTTTAAGGGAGAATACGAATGCAAAACTCCTCTTTATATGCAGTATTTGATTCATTTTCCCCAACTTCTTTGGTGTCATTTTTTATCACTCCGCAACAGTCCCTGTAGTTTAAAATAAAATGTAAAAATCTCATTCAATTTGAGTTTATTTTAGTAAGTTTAATGATTTATTAAAATAAATATCATATTTTACAAATGTTTGTGCTCTACTAACATAAATATCTCACTTTAAAGCCTTTCACAACCTTTCTGCTATTTGAAATGGCCCCTGGCTCACTGTCCCTGAAAATTAAGTCTCTGGGTATTTACCCTAATCCTTTTAGTGTCAGGGTCACTGGTCCTATTTGCTATTCTTGCCAGATTTTAAATCTCTCAACAGGCAGCCACTTACATTCATACAGCATCATATAAATATGCTTTCAGACTCATTGACTTGCTCTCCATCACTGCTATTTGTCTTCCATATGTTTGTTACTTCTGCTCTACCTGCAAGCTTTAAAATGGCTGTATAGATCAATGTGTTACTGACTACACTGGTTCATCAAATTGTAGATCTCTCTCCCATTCTGTTCAATTTTTTCCCCCTCTTCCAGCAAAATAGCAAATGAATCAATTACACGTTAGGCTAAATGAAATGTTCTCATGGTGTGTTTACATAGAGGAGGTTTGTTTTTGGAGACTTGGCAGCTCCATCTGTGACAGTCGGTCCCTTTCACACACAACAGGAGCACACTGCTTTGTGGATCAATCACTCAAAGCCACAGTATTGATGTTGTGTGCATCCTTTGGTAAGATCATGTTACTGTCTCAGGCAAGGATTGGGGGAGGGTGCAACTGGACTAGCCGGGGGAAAGGAAAAAGTGTACTACAACTTTATCTCCTTTGGAAAAGTAAAAGGAGGAAAACAGTAGTAAATTACAATTTCATTCAGAACATTTTTTTGAAGAGTTATAACTTGTTTCCAGAATGTGTGGATACATTTAAACACAAAAGTACACCATTTTGTAAATAAATTGGACTTGTAGCAGGGTCCAGAAACTTGACTATTGGAGGATGTGACTACCTTGGAGCGTGCAGCGTGAATAAAAGCTCTTATGACTGGAGGGAGAACAAATGCATTTATTAGCTTATAACTGAGGGTAGGGTTCAACGGTCATCTTCAGAAGGGTTCTGTTTAGGTGGGAAAACAGGGTTATATGTGGGCAGATGGGGGTGGAGCTGGGAGGCAGGGCTAGCCATCAGCACAACACACGACCAGTGAATCCCAGTTCACTGCATTCACCCTTTCCTGTAGAATTTAGGGTCTGTGAATGAAAGGCAGAAAACGTGGGTTCAGAAACAAGTGGTTAAAAAAAATAGTTACTTACAAGTTTAAGCGGTCTGGGGGTCTGGAGATCCTGGTGGAGCGCCTTAGCACTGGGGGGCCTTGGTCTCCTGGTCCCTTTGTGAGGGAGAAGAGGTGGGATGGGTCTCTGGCTCGATGATGAGGGGGGTGCACTTTCCTCCTGAACCAGATCCCCCAAGACCCTGACTGGGGTCAGTGAGAATGAGCTCCGTGGCTCGCAGGGCACCTGATGCACAAACCCTCTGTCCAGCAGGTGCCAGGTCCCTGATGGAGGTGGTGTCCTCCCTGCCATCCAGGTACTCCACATAGGCATACGTGAGATTGGCGTGGAGCAGTTTCACCCTTTCCACCAGGGGGTCGGTCTTGCTTCTCCTCACATGCTTCCTGAGATGGACTGAACCAAGAGTTGTAAGCCAGGTTGGGTGTATAGTTCCTGATGCCGACTTTCTTTTGAAATTAAATAGGAGCTCATGAGGAGTAGCGTTGGTCACGGTACATAGTAGTGACCGGATGGAATGGAGTGCCATAGGGAGGACTTCCTGTCTGTGTGAGTCTGTAAGGCCTTTTGACTTCAGGGCCAGTTAGACAGCCTTACAGAGCATAGTGTTCTCCTTTTCAACTTGCCCGTTCCCCCGGGGGGGTTATAGCTATTAGTTCTACTGGATGTGATACCCCTCAACCAGCAGGTACTGACACAGCTCATCACTCATAAAGGATGAGCCCTGGTCACTACGTATATAGCTGGGATACCTGAACAAAGTGAAAATGGAGTCTAGGGCCTTTATGACTGACAGAGTGGATGTGTTGGAATAGTGTTCGGGAAGTGGGAGAATTCATCAATGACAGAGAGGAAGGTGTTCCCGTTTGTGGAGGGGAGAGGTCCCTTAAAATCACCGCTGAACCATTTGAGGGCACTGGATGACTTGATCAGGTGCACCTTTGCGAGGCGATAGAAGTGTGGCTTCCACTCCACGCAGACCTGGTCATTTCCGTGATGTATTCCATGGAGTAGGGCAGATTGTGCGCCTTGACAAAATGAGCCATGCGGGTGACCCCTGGATGGCAGAGCTCATTATGCAGAGACCGCAGTTGCCCGGTGTGTGCAGAGGCACAGCTTCCTCTGGATAAGGCATCTGGAGGGTCATTAAGGTCTCCTGGCCGATAGGCAATGTCAGAATTGTAGGTGGAGAGCTCGATCCTCCACCTAGCAATCTTGTCATTCTTGATTTTGCCCCTCTTGACATTATTAAACATGAATGCAACCAAGCACTGGTCAGTGAGAAGCATAAATTTTCTACCAGCCATGTAGTGTTTCCAGTACCTCATGGCTTCTACAATGGCATGAGCCTAATTTTCCACAGATGAGCTCCAGAGCTTGTGGCTTTGTAATGTCCGAGGGGGGAAAAAATGCATCTGGCCTGCCCGCCTGGTTGAGGGTAGCGGACAGGGCAAAGTCCAAAGCATCGCTTTTCACTTTCTCATCCACAGCGTGCATGGCGGTTTTCATAATGTGGTTCCACAGATTATTAAAAGCCATTTGGGCTTCAGCCAAGAGGGTTAAATTAGTGGCTTTTAAGAGAGGGTGAACCTTCTCAGCATATTGAGGGATCTACTGGGTGTAATATGGAGAAAAACCCCAGGCATCTCCTCAAAGCCTTTGTGGTCCTGGAGATGGGGAGCTCTAACTTCCTATCGGGATCGGGGCCAATTATGCCATTCTCCACCACGTAGCCAAGGATAGCCAGATATTTAGTCCTGAACACACACTTGCCAGAGTTATAAGTGAGGTTCAGGGCCTTTGCCGCATGGTGAAAACTCTGGAGGTTGGTGTCATGGTCTTCCAAGGTGTGGCCACAGATGTTGACATTATTCGAGGTAGGGGAAGGTAGCCTTCAACCCATACCCATCCAGCATTCTGTCCATCTGCCTCTGGAAGATAGAAGCCCCATTAGTAATACTGAAAGAGACCCTTCAGAATTGATAGTCCACTGCTAACCTCAAATGCCATATATGATGGTTCTCGGAACAGATTGGCAGCTGGTGATTGGCAGCTTTCAGGTCAATGGTCGAATAGACCTGATACTGTGCAATATCATTCACCATGTCTGCAATTCGAGGGAGTGTGTACCAATTAATAGTTTGGCTACAGTCAATTCTAGCCTGGACTTGTTTTTCCCCTTTACCACTACCACTTGCTCTCTCCATGGACTGATGTTAGGTTCAATTATATCTTCATCCAGCAAACGATAAGTCTCCGACTTCATAAACTCTTGGTCTGCTGCACTGTACCTTCTGATCTTAGCAGCAATGGGCTTGCAGTCTGGGGACAGATTTGGGAAGAGAGGAGGGGGATCAATATTCCGTGTGGAGAGGCTGTACGTAGGTTCTGATTTTAGGGGCCCTCCATTCCGAACCGTTACAGAGGGGAAAGGACCAGAATACTCCAAGGTCATGCTTTTAAGGTGACACGGAGTCCAGACCCAACAACACCAGAGCACAAAGTTCAACAAGAAAATACAAGCAAAATTTACAGAATTCTCCCCCTTCAAATGACAGGTGTACTATCTTCTTCTTTCTTTGGCTTGGCTTCGCGGACGAAGATTTATGGAGGGGGTAAAAAAGTCCACGTCAGCTGCAGGCTCGTTTGTGGCTGACCAGTCCGATGCGGGACAGGCAGACACGATTGCAGCGGTTGCAAGGGAAAATTGGTTGGTTGGGGTTGGGTGTTGGGTTTTTCCTCCTTTGCCTTTTGTCAGTGAGGTGGGCTCTGCGGTCTTCTTCAAAGGAGGCTGCTGCCCGCCAAACTGAAGGTTAGACGGCGGCGGCCCCGATACGGGCAGGAGCAAGGGGGAGACGGCGGCCCCGGCCTCGGTCGAGTGTGACAGGTGTACTATACAATGTTGTTGAATACGCATAGAATGCGAATGAGGCATGAGATATATGCGGTAATTAGAAGGATGCATCTTCATATTGTATTTTTTATCAGTCTGTTAAGCTTTCAGAAGAGACTGTGTCAATTAGGCGCCGAGTTTGAATTCTGGTTGCGGCAAGATGGCCACCGAGCCTTTTCATTCTGTTTCCTCACTGCCACCTTCCATTGGCGTGTAGTGCAACAAATGGGATTGAGTGAATTCAGGGGGACAGCTTGGGGCTGGAATCAGATCTGGGAACGGTGCAGGCTATGGACTTCCCCAGGCTTCCCCTCACGCGGCAAACCTTCACCCAATGTCCTTTCTTGCCACAGCTGGAACACACTGAGTCTTTAGCTGGGAAACGAGATTGAGGATGCTGGTTCTTGCCTCAGAAAAAGCACTCCCTGGCATGGGAAGTGGCAGCTGTTAGGGGAGGGGTAGTGGGAGCAGCCGATCCTTGTAAGGGGTCACCGCGATGGGCAAACTCGCTGGCTTCGAGGCCATTGTTCTCGAGCTTGGCTTCCAAGCGATTTTGGCCAGTTCAACATGGCTAGCAAGGTCCTTTTCTGACTTGAGCAGTCGCTGCCTCATGTGCCTCGAGTGGACCCCGTGACTAGAGGGTCCCAGATCTGTTCTTCCTCACGAACGCAGCCCATAACTGTTTCGTACCCACACTTCTTGGCAAGCATTCACAGATCCAGCAGGTAGTCATCGATGGTCTCTCCTGGCCACTGGCAATGTAGAGCGAGTCGGTGCCTCACTAGGACCTCATATTGCGACTTCAGGTACCATGCCTTCAATGCCTGGATGGCCATGTCATATGTAGTGCAGTCCCTAATGAGTGCATACACTTTCGTTCCTACCCTAGAAACAAGTGCGGACCTCCTGAGTTCATTGGTGTGGAAGATGTCTCTGGTCGCGTTCAGGTAGGCCTGGAAGCAGTTTAGCCTGTATGTGAACTCCTTAGCCACGTCAGGGGATAGAGGGTCTATCAGTGGCATACCTGGCTTGAGCAGTGCTTCCATCATTGGGGAATAAGCTAATAAAATTGTAGCTTGAATGAAAGCTCTTGTGACTGGAGGGAGAGCAAATGCTTTTATTAGCTTATAACTGAGGGCAGGGTTCAACAGTAGTCTTCAGGAGGGTTCTGGGTTTGAGTGAGAAACCAGGGTTATATATGGACAGATAGGGGCGGAACCAACCATCAGCACAACACTCGACCAGTGAAACCCAGTTCACTCCAGAGCGTACTCAGCCTTTCAATAAAATGATGACTGCTCAGCCTCGAGAACATCAATTATTCAACCTCCATAGGTCTCTGAGTTAGAGAATTCCAAAGATTCATTCCCTTCAGAGAAGGTGTTATATACTGAGGAAACCTGGGACTATTTTATGCTAGACCATGAACACTAACACTGCAAGAGCCACATCACAACTTGAGAGTGGTGCATGCTTGGTGAGACACATTGTATCAATATGCGACCCAGTAGCTGAATGTGAGTAAAGAAATGTGCTGTTAAACTTACAAGCCTTTCTAGTGTTTATTAAGACCTCCGATGGTACAACCTGGACACAACATATTGGCAGCGGTGGGATCGATTGAAACCCACACCATATATTTTTAAAAATTGAAATAAACACAGAGAGAAGGAAACAAAGAAAGAGCACCATTATCTGATCACCAGTGCTGGAGAAGAAAATGGCCACCGCAGCAGCAGCGTTACACCCAGTAATGGATGGGGAAGTCAACGACATCATAGAGGCTTTCAAAAAGTTAAAGCAGAGGTGCAACCTGGCATTCAAAAATTTCCTCAAGGGAGCTACATCCTTCTTTGGATGGGGGAGCGAGGACTAGACCTGTTTAATCGCTGGGAGCTGGCTGAAGAAGAAGAAAATAACCCAGAAAGGATATTTGAAAAGTTTTCCTCTCATCTAAAACCGCAATCCAATCAGAATAAAGTGATACGAGTTCCAGGGATTAAAACAAGAGCCTGACGAGTCAGTAGATAATTTCCTCATAGGGCTAAAGAATATTGCTGTGAAATGCAATTTCAAAGAAATCGAGGAGAGAATAGTCGACCAACTAATCTGGGGAAGGGCTCATCCTGAAGTGCAGAAAGTTCTCATAGGAAATGATAGCTTGAAACTAGCAGATGCGGTAGACACAGCTAGGGCTTTCGAGGCCACTAGGAGGCAACTGCAATCCCTCTCTGTGCAGGCCAACATGCAGCACAGACATAGAAGGGTTGATGCCATAAAGTGCACACAGAGAAAGCCGCTGACATCTGAGAACTGTAAGAAGTGAGGCAGACAACAGCCCTCCGATAACTGCAAGAAATGCCCCGCATATGGTTCGAAGTGCAGGACCTGTGGGAAAGATTTGTAGATCTGACACGAAAAGAGAGAGAAACAAGAATATGTCGAGGGACACAACAGCACCGACTCCGACACACTGACACTCGACATCGAAAAAATGCATTTGAATTGCACACTACAATCCAAGAGAAAAGAAAGATCAAAAACAAACCAGCAATCTTCAACATGAAAATAAAGTTGGATACTAGACCACAAAGCTGAAAACATAGTGAACGGGTTGATGTACTCGAGACTGAGCAGTCATCATTTTATTGAAAGGCTGAGTACGCTCTGGAGTGAACTGGGATTCACTGGTCGAGTGTTGTGCTGATGGTTGGCTCCGCCCCTATCTGCCCATATATAACCCTGGTTTCTCGCTCAAACCCAGAACCCTCCTGAAGACTACTGTTCCCTGAAAACATAGTGAACGGGTACCCGGAGGAGGGCACGCTAGAAGCTGTAAATGTCACACTCGCAGCCTACGATGGCCCCGTGATTAAACAACTAGGAAAAGTCCAAATAAAAGGCAAGCATTAAGGAAAGAGCATAACATACACATTCTTCATGGTTGATGCCGACGGACCAGCAATCCTAGGCCTGAATAGTTGTCAGGAATTGCAGCTAATCTCTGTAACCAATGAGGTCAGGAAGAAGAAAATGTCCAAGAGGATCAACAAGTCCCTGGCAAAACTTCTGAATGGAAGAAAGTACAAGACAACCAAGAGGAAATAAAAAGAAAGTTAACTAACATACAAGAGGAAAGTCATCAACATTACAACAAGCATTACCAGAACTCTTCACGGGGCAGCATGAGCATGTTCAAGAACCAGCAATAAAAACTTGGTCCCCAGCAAGCATTGTTAGAAAAGCTGAGATGCCAAGGTCCTACATCATTGAGACAGAATCTGGCAGGCAACTGAGATGAAACAGGACCCAGATTTGCCCAGCACCAACTTATCAGAAGCATCACCAGTTTCTGTAATGCCAACAATTTGTGAAGGAACACGAGGCAAAACCCCAACTAACAACCGCGCAACAACTGCACAGCAAACAGCAGGAGAACCTCAGAACCAAACAGTTGCAACAAGGTCTATGAGGTGGAGAAGCAACATCCTACCACCAGTACGATTCCGCCGAAAATAATATAGAAATGCAAATTTGTAAATAGAATAGTTAATTCTTAATTACAATTTCAGATAAAGAAGCAATAACGTATTATTTTTAAGAGATTTTAAATTCCTTCTTAAGAGAGATTTTATATACTGAGGAGACCTGGGAATACTTTATGCTAGAGCATGAACACTAACACTATAAGAGCCACATCTTGAGAGTGATGCATGAGTGGTGAGACACATTGTATCAACACGTGACCGAGTTGGTGAATGCGAGTAAAAAAATGTGCTGTTAAACTTGCAAGCCTTTCTAGTGTTTGTTAAGACCTCCGATGGTATAACCCGGACACAACAGGAGTTCTTCATCCCAGTCTTAAAGGAATATTTTTGATTCTGACAATGTGTCTCTTTTTGCAGGCAAGGAAGAATTACCACTTATTGATAGTACAAACAAAACTGTACACAGTGTAAACATGTAAACAAATAAGGAATTATAAACAGATAAGAAATGTAAACAAGCTGATTGTGCAATACAGAGAATTTAAAAAAATAAAATGCAGAAGTAAGATTTCTTAAATAAGTCCCTGATTGAGATTATTGTTCAGGAGTTTGAGGGTGGAGGGCTAGCAACTGTGGCAGAAACTGGTGGTACGAGTCTTGTGGCACCTACACCTCTTTCCTGATGGCAGTAGCAAGAACAGAGCATGTGGTAGGTAATGTGGATTCTTGAAGATTGCTGCTGCTCTCCGACAGCAATGATCCCTGTAGATGTTCTTGATAGTGGAAGCGTTTTTACCTGTGATGTCCACTACCTTTTGCAAAGCTTTATGCTCAGGGGTATTGGTGTTCCCATACTAGACTGGGATGCAACTGGTCAGCACACTTTCCACCACACCTCTGTAGAAATTTGCAAGGGTTTCTGGCATCATACCTAACCTCCACAAACTCTTGAATTAGAGGCGCTGACCTGCTTTCTTCTCAATGCCATTAGTGTGTTGGGTCTAGGAAAGATCCTCCAAAATGGATACTCCCAAAAACTTAAATTTGCTCACCCTCTCCACCTCTGATTTCCCCAATTATCACTGGATTGAATACCTCTGGCTTTCCCTACCTGAAGACAACAACCAGCTCTTTAATATTGGTGAGATTGGTGCCCCATTCAACCAAGTTTTCAATTTCCTTCCTTTTTTGCTGACTCATTCCATTCCTTTATACAACCCACTACCATGGTTTCGTCGGAAAATTTGTAGATGGTGTTAATGTTGCACTGAGCCACACAGTCATAGGTGTAAAATGAGTGGAGCAGGGGGCTAAGAACACACCCCTGTGGTGCTCCTGTACTGATGGAAATTGTGGAGGAGAAGTTCTTACAAATCTTCACTGATTATGATCTGGAGGTGATGAAATCCAGGATCCATTTACAGTGGGGTGTTGAATCCCTGATATTGGAGTTTGTAGATCCGTTTTGAGGGGATGATGGCATTAAATGTCGAATTATATTCAATAAAGAGCATCCTGATGAATGCCTCTTTACTCTCCAGGTGTTCCAGGGCTTTGTTTAGAGCCAGTGAGATGGGATCGCTATGGAACTGTTGCTACGATAGGCAAACTGGAACATATCTATACTCAATTAAGGGCTGATATTGCTTCAACACTAAATATGCTGATATGCTTTCAAAACACTTCATCACTATTAATGTAAGTGCTACTGGTCAATGGTTGTTAAGGCAGGTTACTACGCTCTTCTTGGGCACTGGTATGCTTGATGCCTGCTTGAAACAGATGGGTACCATGCCCTGCTGGAGTGAGATGTTGAAGATATCTGAATACATTGTGTGTTGGTCAGCACAGATTTTAAATTCTCAGCCAGGTACTCCATCCAGACCAGATGCTTTCCCTGGATTCACTCTCCTGAAGGCAGCATGCACGTTATCCTCAGATCCTGACAGGATGGATCATCAGAGAACATGGGGTTTAAAGGGGTGGTTCTTTGCTGTTACTGTGGTCAAATCGGGCATAGAAGGTATTAAGTTCCTCTGGGAGTGAAGCTTTGTCGTCTGCTATTGCACCAGATTTGGTTTTGTAGCTGGTCCTGCCACATTGTTTCTATTTTCATTCAGAATCTCCACTTTGCCCGGGAGATAGCTTCTATATTGATCTGGATCGCTGGACTTGAATGCAGTTTACATTGTTCATCCAGGGCTTCTGGTTGGGGATATTTTGGACAGATATCCTCTGATATCTGAGATTGACAACTCTATCTATGACTCTCCTAACCTTGTGTACAATTTATAAATTCCATTGATCTTAAGGATCCGCTAGTGAACCTTCTCTGGATTGTCTCCAGTGCAAGTATATCCTCTTTAAATGAAGATTACAGAAAAATGTTAAGAAGAAAATATGAAAGGCAAATACAGACAATGGAATTAAATTCTCTGGAATCAATAAAAAAACAATAATAGACACTTTTTTTTAAATGAGGTCTTGATAGCAGTTAGGCCATTTATAGATAGATGAAAAATACCACAGTTAGTGAGAAAATTAAAGGTGAGTATTCATTTGCTCAGTATTTACCAGGGGTTTTGTGCAGATGTTCATGACATTGGATAATGAGATGATAAATGAGAAAAGTGCAGTTATAATTAATGAAGAAAATATATTACAAAAGCTAATCAAACATAGAGAATAAAACCTCTTGTTCAGGTGGATTGTATCTGTGCATTGTACATGGATCTAAAGAAAAGACAGTGAGGGACTGTTGAACATTTTCAATAATTCATTTCAAAAGGATGTAATGCCAGAGGACTAACAGATCACTAACTTCATTCAGTAAAACTCTAATTATTGATTGTCTTGGCACCTTGTTCACTCGGTGCTGATTCCCACCCTCCCTTTGATATTTGGGCCCAGGTTTCTAAGCTACCTTTCATTTACTGGGGCCCATTTTCCACACTCCATTGCATTCACCAGCTATCCTGCTTCCATGCTTATGTTCCACTCACCAGGGCTCACAGGTTCCTGAGCTCCCTTTTACTCATTGGAGCTCCAGTTCCTGTTTTCTCTTTGATACACCAGGACCTCAGTTCCAAATTCCCACGTTCCTTTTAAACAGATATTGTTCCTAATCTCCCTTGAAAATTTCCAGGCCTCTGTTTTCCCTTGCCCCTTTTGTTTCTTGGAAGATTCATTGGAAAATATATTTTACTACAGTGTAAAAGAAGTGAAATACAAGTCTTTGGGTAATGTAACATCTAATAGTTTAGAAAATCTAGATTTTAGTCCTACATGTGTTGGATTAAGAATTTTACTGTATCTCGCTTTAAGAATCCGATAGAGCATGTCCATTAAATAACAGGCCAATTAGTTTAACATCAATTCAGGAAAAATAACAGTCCTTACTGAAAAAGAGATCCAAAGAACTTCTAGTGACAAATAATTCAAAGATGAATAGTGGGCATGAATTTCAAAAAGAAATTCTGCTGGACCAACATTGAGTTTTTGAGGAGAACAGACAATGATTTTGCAGTAGATGCAATTAATCTGCATTTTCAAATGACTTTCAAAAAGGTGTCCTACAGCAGATTGAGTAATTAGATTACAGAATGAGCATTTAGGTGACAGATAGTTGAATGGAATGAATGGGAAGGTGGTAGACATGATGTTTCACAAAGAGCCTCACATCTTGGATCCACTGTTTACAATTTAGACTCTGAAATCAAAAGCATAACTTCTAAATTTATGAATAATGTGAAATTGAGGTGGGTTAGTCAATATTGAGAGGGATTTCAATGAATTATTGAGAGGATACTAAAAACATGTAGACATGCAAATAATTGGAAAAAGAAGTCCAATATGGATAAATATGGGCTCGCACATTTTAGTAGGAAGAGGCCAGGGATCAATCATAGTGTGGAAAGGGTTGATGGGATAAAGGAAGAATTATAGAAATTTGTATCACAGATTTGTGCCACAGGATGGCATGGTTAGTTTAGTGCTAGAAGGATAGATTGAAAAAGTATGATCTTATGTTAAATCTGCATCAAACCTTGATTTTAAAAAAACACTTTAAAAATACTGCATACATTTTTGGTCACTATATTATTGTACAAGAATGATGCAAGAAATTTAGGATATACGTAGCAAGACTTGGTGAATACTCAATCTCCTTTCTCCTGAAAAAAGTAAATTTAAAATAGTAAAAGGGTTTGAAAGAGTGTAAGCTGAGAGAATATGTCCTTTTATGTGCAAGACCGCAGAGCTCACCTCACTGACAAAAGACAAAGGAGGAAAAACCCAACACCCAACCCACCAATTTTCCCTTGCAACCTCTGCAACCGTGCCTGCCTGTCCCGCATCGGACTTGTCAGTCACCAACGAGCCTGCAGCAGACGTGGACATACCCCTCCATAAATCTTCGTCCGCGAAGCCAAGCCAAAGAAGAAAGAAAGAAGAAGAAGAAGAAGAAGAAGAAGACATAGTCAGAGGCTATTGCTTATAACTGTTATGGTCACCAGCAGTTCCAAGATTCAGAAAGAGTAGTGAGAATGTGGATTATATGGTCACCCCATCCCAGTAGCATAGGGGATGGTTAAGGTGAAGTATAAACGGGGAGACTAGACAAACATTTGTGGAAAAAATGTTAACACTAGTAGATGTAGTTGCAGAACATCAGGAAGAAACTCGAGTGGAGCATAACAGTGGTGTGGACTTTGGGTCAATTCGCATCTCTTTGCACATTATATTCCCCATGCATTCTGTTGAAGAAAACAAACTCAGATTGAGTAAAGCCTATTCAAAGGTGCTATGCCAAGTTCCTGTAATTTCAGTTATCTATATCCTGAAACCAGTCTGGCCACCTGGCTATGCCATTTTATGTGGTAGTGAATCTCAACATGAGGTTGATGAATAGCAGCTTGACTTTCTATTGTAAAATTTGCAGCATTGTGGTTTCAGCAATAGTTATGGCATCTTCAGAACCTGTCTGCTATACCCATTTTCTTTCTGGCACTTTGTGCTTGCAGTATTGGAAGCCTGTGCCAGTTCTCTGAAGATGATAATTGGAGAGTGCTATTTCCTTGCTTGAAATTTATGTTTGAAGGGCTCTGCATCCTTGTACTCAACCTGCTGTTTCCCTTCAACCACTCCATGCGATTCTCTTTTTGCACCATTAGCTGTTCACACCTTCACTATGGCTTTTTGCTATCGCTGTGGTTAACGAGGCGGTTAGTGCAATGCTGCTACAGTGCCAGCAATTGGATTGGGATTAGGGTATGAATCCTGTGCTGTCTGTAAGGAGTTTGTGTGTTCTCCCTGTGTCTGCATGGGTTTCCTCTGGGGACTCCATCGTTCAAAATGTACTGAGGGTGTAGGTTAATTGGGTGCAATTGGGTGGCCAAAATGGCCTGTTACTGTAAATTTATAAATTCACCATTTAAATAAAAATCTGCTCTTCTATTTTTCCTAGCAAAGTGGATGACCTCGCACTTACTAACGTTGTACTCCATCTGCCAGACCTTTGCCCACTCACCTATCTATATCCTTCTGAGTCCCTGTATAAATTTATAAAATTTATTTTCCTACTATTCTTTGCTGGTCACATCTGCTGTTTTATTATTTCTTGTTCTTCAGCCAAGCCCTTTGTTTACTTTTCTTCCCATATATTTGTACATTTTTCCCATCATTATTTTCTGCTGCCGCCTTTATGCTTCGAGATTCTGATCATTTGTTAAATCTCCTATGGATCTGAAGTCATGTCATTGGAGTTATTTTAATTTCTTTGATTTATATTTTGAATATCTGCTTGTGATGTTTGAAGTCTGAAACAAATTTTTGCATTTCTATTCTCACTCCTTTGTTTATTTCTGCCCTTAGTAGAAAAATCAAAGGAAAATGTAAAATGCTGTTATCTGGCCTTATTTGCACTCATTTGTCAAAAGTATCACCTTTTACTGCTGTGACTGAACATAAGAACATAGGAAACAGGAGCAGGAGTCAGCCATCCGGCTTGTCAAGCCTGCTCCAGGATCCAATAAGATCCTGGCTGATCTGATCATTGACTCAACTCCACCTACCTGCCTTTTCCCCATTTCCCTTAATTCCTTTTTTATGTAAAAGTCTATCTAACTGAACTTTAAATATGTTTAATGAAGTAGCCTCAACCCCTTCCCTGGGCAGAGAATTCCACAGATTCATGACTCTCTGGGGAAAAACAGTTTTTCCTCATCTCTGTCTTAAATCCACTCCCCTGAATCTTGAGGCTGTTGTCCCCTAGTTCTGGTCTCACCTTCCAGTGAAAACAATTTTCCTGTCCCTATTTTATCTATCCCTTTCATAATTTTATATGTTCCTCTCATTCTTCTGAATTAGTCTCTGCTCATAGGTCAACCCCCTCATCTCCGGGATCAATCTGGTGAACCTCCTCTGGACTGCCTCCAAGGCCCAGTATATCCTTTCTTAAGTCAGGAGACCAGAACTGTACACCATTCTCCATATGCGGCCTCATCAGTACCTTGTAGAGTTGGAGCATGGCCTCCCTGCTCTTAAATTCAATTCCTTTACCAATGAAGGCCAACATTCCATTTGCTTTCTTAATAACCTGTTGTACCTGCAACCCAACTTTTTGTGATTCATACACAAGCACTCCCAACTCCTTCTGCATGACAGCATGCTGCAGTTTTGCACCATTTAAATAAAAATCTGCTCTTCTATTTTTCCTACCAAAATGGATGATCTCGCATTTACTAATGTTGTACTCCATCTGCCAGACCTTTGCCCACTCACCTATCTATATCCTTTTGAGTCCCTGTATTAATTTTGTCTCCTTGATCAGTGAAAATTGGAGATTGTTATGAAACTATTTGGAAATTAAGGTTCTTTTTCTAATCTGACAGACATACATTATCCTTCACATCTAATAAATTATCCCCTGGCACTTACAACAGGATCCCACTACCAATTACATCTTTCCCTTTCCTCCTGTCTCTGCCTTCCTTAGGGACTGCTCCCTCCGTGACTCTCCCATGTACGCATCCCTCACTATCAATTACCCCCAACACTGCCATCCCTTCCCCTGTGGCTGCAGGAGATGCCATATTTGTGCCCACACTTCCTCCCTCACCACCATTGGGGACCCAAAACAGACCTTTCAAGTGAAGCAGCACTTCACTTGTGCATCCACAGGACTGATTTACTGCATCAGGTGCCCCCTTTGTGGCCTTCTCTACGTCGGAGAGATTGGGCGCAGATTGGAAGATCTGAGAATTTTTGCTCCGTCTGCACCAGTGATAGAGACGTCCCAGTAGCCGACCATTTCATTTCTGCGTCCCACTCCCATACTCACATGTCTGTTCGTGGCCTCTTGTACTATCCCACCAAGACAACCTGAAGGTTGGAGGAACAGCTCCTGATTTTTCCATCTGGGCACTTTCCAGCCAGATGGCATTAACATCGACTTTTCCAGTTTCTGCTAACTTGCTCTCCTTTCCCTTCCCCCTGTCTTCTTTCCCTCAGCTCCCCACCCCATTCTCTCTCTATTCACCTCGCCAATACTCCTCCCCTGTTTGCTGCTGTGCTCTTCCTCCCTTTTCCACCTATTACCTCCTGCTTTTGGGATCATGCTCCTTCCCCACACTCCCCCCCCCCCCCCCCTTACATTTAGTTCAGATGGTTGACGACATTTTTCAATACTTGATGAAGGGATCAAGGCTGAAACATCAGTTTATGTATCTTTATCTTTGCTATATAAAGGACAGAGACCTACTGAGTTTCTCCAGCATTTTTTTTACTTTAACCATGACATCTACAGACTTTCATGTTTTACTTTTTTTTACAGACAACAATGACAAAATCATCTTCTAATATTCCATAAAATCAACAGTTTAGTGGTATGATGAAAATATTGAGATGAATTTTCTGAATGTAACATCAATTATATGCATTTTTTATATAATACAAGTTAATTTGAACTAAATTTAGTGTGTAATCTGATATCACATTTTCAGATTTCAGTGATGTAATTGTTTTTGCATGTGTTGGGGTTGATTTCCACTCCATTTTTCAATGACAAATCTTTGTTTCATTTATTTAGTGTGTAACGTGAGACCCGCCTGATCCAGTTTGAGAAAGAACTTCCACTGGTTCCCTCTGAATCAGGCTCTATCCGTATTTCATTCACGAAATTAGGGTCCATGAATTGTTTAGAATCCTGAAGCAAATTTATTTTCTAGCAGGGCAGGAGAAGGCCTCAGGGTGCAGAAGCATCATATGAGTCCTTGGATCTTCTGTCTCCCCGCCATCTGTGCCACAGTATTCTTACTGAATTGGTGTGGGATGGCAGGAGTGTGTGTATATCTATGTGTACAACATCTGGATGGGAGAGCCTGGGGTCCATATACCTTAAATATCCTTGCCAATGGACCAAAACATGGCTCAATCTTGAGTTGTAGCTCGTGTGCAGTGACCATCCAGCATTAAGACAATACGTGTACACACATCTTCCACTCTCCAGCACTGAAATGGATGAAAGTCATCCTCAAGGACCTCTTGGATCTTCAGGGTAATCACAAGATTGCCTAAAACCTCCACTCTGTCTCACCCTCAGCCATCACCCCAGTACACCAGGATGGCCAAACTCCCTGTATTTTCTTAGATATTACCAACACTGTTAAGATTGTGTTAGTGGACCCTTTTATGAAATCTCCCATTAATGACTTATTTGATGTCCTCCTGCAACAAAAATGGATTTTATGGTGTTCACTTAATCTTTCTGGAAATTTTTTTTAACCAAAATTCCATTCAGCTCTTGACAATGAATAGTTTGTAATTATGGTATGGGTTCTTAAACCATGTGCAAGCAAAACAGCTACTTTTCCCAAATTTTCTGTGATTATAGATGTTCTAATTGATGTTAATCAAGCATTGGTTGGTTGGATCATTATCACTTGTATCCACACACAATAGTCTGAAGCTAATGTTTGTCCATACCTTCTGACACACTTTGACCCTGGCAGTGGAACAAGTCAAAACAAGGGCAGAAAATTGTTTGTGAATCTCATACATTAATTTGCATGAATACTCAAAGGTAAATGGTCACATTTAGGACAACAATATTTTTATAAATGTTTGCGAACCCTACCAGTGCTGTCCACTTGCTGTTATTGAAAATAACCATTGAGAAATGAAATTTGACCATTTTTGGTGTTCTAAACCAACCATTCAACATTATTTTTTTGGCTATGGCCCCCTTAGGACTTTGCTCAGGGTTAAGTTAGTTGATTTATTCTGTACTTCTATCAAATACATAAAAAATATTTATGATTTCAGTTTGTGCCCCCTCCCTTAAATATGCTGTGGGCCGCCAGGGGGCCGTATGGCCCTTATTGAGAATGGCTGTTCTAAACAGAAGCAATGTGAGCAGTATGTCTCTAACACAAATCAAGGGAGAAGTCATTTAAGGAAATCAGTTGGATGGCTTTCATTCTGATTCATGTGCTAAAACCTTACTGTTATGATTCCTGTCAGCAACTGACCACTGATGTTGCAGCTGCTGTGTTATCGTCCTGTTGCCTGCTGAGAAGTGATTTTCCAGGTCAGCCACAGTATGGGGTAGGTGGAGAGTGGGGACGCATCATTCTTCTGTGTGTCATCTTCCCTTTGTTCAGTAGTTTGGCCCAGTGGGCCCATGTCATGAGTAGCCCAGGGGCATTGCAAGTTACAAGGACCAATGATTCCAGTAAGGTTCAGTGAGGGGCATAATGTGGAGATGATGTTGCTGCAGCAATTGTTGTCAGTCATGCATCAGGACAAAATTGAAGAGTTGGAAATGTGTCTGTCTGATCTTATGGATACATTAATTCACCTCTTTGTAGCTTGCTGCTGGGTTTGCTGATTGTTTAGTTGTGAGCGGTAAGCAAAGTCCACAGCTACACCTTTACAACCTATTTCTCTTGGAAATCGTTGCATCACATCAGACGATATCACTTGCTACCAGCTAATTTTTTTCTTTTTTAAATTCAGTCACACGAGTCTGTGCTGCCCAAGAATCCCAATTAACCTACAGCCCCCATAAGTTTTGTAGGGTGGGAGGAAACTGGAGGAAACCCACAGAGGCCATGGAGAGAATGTACAAACTCCTCAAAGACGTCACCAGATTTGAAACCTGGTCGCTGGCGCTGTAATAGCATTGCACTAACCACTAAGCTAACCATGTTGCCAATAAATTCCAGGGTTTGTCCAGGCCAATTGCTCGAAAAGATTGCTACATTGATCTAGCTAGCAAAAATCATCTTTTATTTGTAAAACAGAGCTATTTCTAAGAAAAAATGTAATCATTTTCAATATTAATATCTGATTTATGATCCTCTACAGCAGAAACTATGGCACAACTTTATCAGCAAAACTGTTGATATTAATACATTAGAATCTTTCCAGAGTTAGCACATTTCAAGTTGGAGTTTATCCTTTATTTTCGACAACAAAATGGCAACATTTTGCCAAAATGGCAAAATGAGATTCCCCACAGAAGTAGCACTTCGCTGGTTGAACCCTTGGATTGTGTGCTGAAATTGTCCCTGGTCTATTTCAGCTGGGGCCTACATTTCCTTCAGTGAAACATTTGTAACCTGTATAGACAATGTTTCTGTGGTGGCAGGACTTCAGGCACTCGTGCAATCGCTGCCATTAGGGACAGAAAGAGGCTACCGAGAGAGCTCCATATTTTACTCAACCTGATGCAGAGTTACTGAGGCCAAGGCCAGGAGGGATATCCTGCGTTCTAGTTGAGTCAGGGCCAACATCAGACAAGCCAAAAAGGAAGCAGCCAGGAATGCTATGGAACTATCTCAGGGAAAAAATTCATAACCTCTCCAGATATGTAAATGCTGCTTTTTTTCTATTTTTGTGTACCAGCCTACTCACACATTGAAACACTGGCTGACTCTCACACAAATTGTTGCCCCATCAAACTCCCTGACAAAATCCATTCTCTTTTACACCACATTAATTAACCTGCAAATATGAAAAGAGGGATCACCAAGCCCCAATCCACTGCAATCTTAACAATCTTCCAGGTATGCCCAATAAAAAATATTTCATTGTGATTACTCCTTTGCTTTTGATTTGACCAACAGTAGATGCCCTTATTAGCAGCACATATGCTTACAAAAAACAGTAATCTTTTGTAGGGTGTGCTACCAATCAATCACATTAGACAAGGATCTGTGATTAATAGGCTTTAATCACCTTTAGATGTCAGCACATCTTGCACTTTGCTGCTTCGATTCCAAGGCAGGTACTGAGGGAGGGGTTTGGGCATAACAGCCATTATGGGGATATGCAGGAGGGAAGGTTCAGGGGCAGGCATAAGCACATACATACAATATATGTAGTGGTAGCACACTGTGGTAGCCTCATGCAGGGATTTGGGAAAGGCTACACATGGGCAGTACAACAGTACAGCTGTTAGGAATGCTGCCTCACAGTTTCAGTGACCCTGGTTCAATCCTGGGTTCAAGCACTGTCTATGTGCTGTTTGTAGGTTCTCCTTGTGACCACATGAGCTTTTTTCAATAGCAGGTTAATTAGTCACTGTCGATTGCCACTAGTGTATAGGTGAGTGGTAGAATCTAGGAAGAAGTTCATGGCAAGCTGGGTGAACAATACAGAATTACTGTAAAAGCATAGTCAAGCAAATTTGGTCAGCCAAAGGGGCTGTTTCTGTGCTGAATTATAAGGTTTCCCCTCCCTAGAAAGAAGAGCACTGAATAGGACATGCAGGGGGATATGGAATACTGGAATCAGAGGAGAAAGATAATCACAAGGAAGAGTATAACTCAGGGGTGGCCAAACATTTTTGGTTATGGGCCACGTACAGAAAAATATAAGGAGTCACGGGCTAAACAATATTAAGCCTGGGAGTTTTCAACCTCCATCAGCTCCTTTAATAGGCAGTTTAAAGCCTGTACAGAGCCGACTGGTCAGTCTGGATGGTTGGACCCTGTGGGGGAGCACAGAGACTTTACTCCTTGCTCTCCTCAGGCCTAACCCATAGCAGCACTGCAGTTGCAGTGGTTGAAACTCTATATCGATTTTAATTTTCCTATGTTTTGAAATGTGATTATTCCTATAGCAATGGTTATGCTATACCAATGTAGCATAACATTCCTGCTCCAGTACTCAATGGCCTGATTGACGAAGGCTCGAGTGCCAAATGCATTCTTTGCTCTGTCTACCTACCTGGATTTCCATTTTCAGAAAACAATGTGCCTCTAGTCCATGTCACTTTGTTCCACAACTGTTCCCAGTGCCTACCTTTCACAGTACGGTGCAAGTCTGCTCTAGTTTAACCACTGAAGTGCAACATCTAGTTCTTGTCCAAGTTAATCATAAAGCATGGGTTGGACTCACTATGCTAAGTTATCTTGAAAGTACACAAATGATGATGTCTTTGGTATGCATCTGATTCCAGAAAAATATCAGGTGTATTGAGATAAATTGATCATAGATCTAAATTTGTTTAACTCCACCCAGGAATAATTACCAGGGCAATCTAACTCTAGTAAAATTGGTTTAATGTATGCTATGTGCTCTAAGAAAGGGCACTACAGAATCCAGTTTCTGAGCAGTCATGTGGTGTACATTTTAAAAAAACAGGCTATACCTGAAATGTTTAATGGACAATTTTTATTTTCATCTAGGTTTAACATGCCTCATGATGACAGTAATAAGTGCAAAGAGGATGGTGGGAAAAATCAGCAACATGTAATGGCGCCTACACTGAACTATTATACCAATCCCTGGATGTGGTCAAAATGTAGCAGAAGATACGTTACTAATTTTTTAGAGTATGTTGGAATTTTATTATGTCCTAATTTTATCATTTGTTAAGTTGGACAGTGCATGGTTTTTGTTTAGGTTTTCAGCCCAAGTAGTGTTGTAAATTTCAATATATTTCATGTTGTTAAATATGATAGCAAGTATTCTGAAATTTGATTTGATTTGCAAAAATTATATTTCTATTTAATTTCAGTTTGTTTATCAAGATTTTTAGTAGTGGGAAATTTGAATGCTCAGATATTTTTGTTACCTCATTTTTTTCCTTTTAGCACAGGATATGGTGAATGCTTACTTGATGAACCTGTGACAAGAACATATACACTCCCACATCAGCTCCCTGGTCAAATTTATAATGTTGACAAACAATGTGAATTGATATTTGGATCTGGCTCTCAGGTGTGCCCCTATATGGTAAGTGCAGTAAGATTTTCTGACAGTTGAACTACATCTTGTTGGCAGGCAATAACGTTAATTTTCCAGAACAAAAGACAAGCTGTTGTTGGAAGAACTCAGTGGGATAGGCAGTATCCATGATGGAAATGGATAGTCGACACTTCAGGTTGAAACCCTATATCAGGAGGTGTCAACTTGAATTTTCTTATATTTTGAAATGTAATTATTCCTATCATTTTGTGGATTTTATGAAAAATAGACAGGATATGTCACATTTATCTAAATGGGTAAATTCAAAATATATTTTCACATTGAACTAAATGTTCTATTTAATTGGATTTCTTCAATTTGTTTCACTCACTCAAATTTTAATAACGTTAGCTGGATTCTTAATTTATTGTCTCAATGTAAAACTGCCTGGGCGAATTTAAAATTAAGATGCCACTCCACCTATTAAGTTTACACTTGGACAAGAGGCTCAATGGCTTGCCCAGTAAAATTTTCACTGATGAAATGCTGTTTAGCAAATCATGACATTGGAAAAAATGTTCAACTCTATTGCTGAAGAGAAATCTATTGACCTCTTTTGAACAGTGAAGTGGTCTAGTCATTATGAATAGATGTTTTTTTTTGTAACCCTGTGAGCTTGTTTTAGTGCTACAAAAATAAAAGCTGACCATAGGAGATTTCAGATTTTTTTTTGCTTTGTAGACTCAGTGCCGACGTCTTTGGTGCACAAGTACTGAAGGAGTTCAAAGAGGCTGTAGAACTCAGCATATGCCATGGGCAGATGGAACAGAATGTGAACCTGGAAAGGTAAGAGCACCTTTCTTTTAACTTATCTAAGGTTTTTCAAAAAATTGAACGTGGTTTAATAGAAGTTATCTTTAAAGTACAATTGTTTTACAAGTGTCGTGTGCAACGAGATTACTGTTTTTAAAGCTGTTCTTCATTTATTGGGAATTAAGCTAACAAGAAGAATCAGAAAGCACATTTCAAATGAAAGATTTGACAGTGATTAGCTTCTCTCTGCCTTTGGTATATCTTACAAGATTTGGATTGGTTATCATCTTTCAAATGCATGTACAGTACACCCTGCAACAGCTAATAGAATTATAAAGGAGAAACAGACTTAAAGCAATTCTAATGACATGTTTGTGATGCACTTTCCCATTCATTATCTTGGTTAGTATATAATTAGTACCTTCCTAGCTTAAACTTCCTGTTTAACTTCATTTTAGTCTTGCTTTGTGCAAAGTTCTATAGAAGCTTTTGGAGCAAAGCTTTTTTAAAAATAGAAATAAAAAGTGTTTTGCTTTGCATAATTTATTTTTTTTAGAAATTTGTTTTGATTTCAATTCTTAGTTTATTACCTTCACAAAATTGTAGGTCACCTTATTGAATTACTATAACGTTTTACACTTTCAAGATTTTCAGCTATTTCAAGTCACTGCCCATGTCCTGCAGTCTACATATGGTGTTCTCATTTGACCATGTTCATTTCCTTTCCCTCTATTGTTAACATTAATTATGTTTTCTTACTGCCATAAGAGAGAGAAAACCCTGGGGAGAAGAGGGAGAATGGAAATGTCACGAGCTGCCAAATAAAAAGGATCCTAAGAAAGATTGTCAAAAACTTCAAATTAACATTATTTTTTTTTGGCTGGAATGCTTTCAATGAGAACAGCTCAGAGACTTGGGGTTCTAAGTAACAAAGAACTGTTAGAGAACTGATTGTATATTCATGAAGGACTGAGTAAAATAATTATCCAGCAGTTAGAAAATATTAAAAATGGGAAATAAGGATTAAAGCAGAATATTTAACACTGAAGTGAAAAGCACATCATAAATAAACCTGAGGCAAGACTAAAACTTAATGGATTCTTAACATCTGCCCTATCCTGGAGGAATAAATTTATTCAATCCATTGATTAATGCTGAATGAGAATAAATGAGGAAACATCTGGTTGCAATGGATTGAATGTACATAGATGATAAAAAATTATTGTTAACTTTAGGAATGGATTGATGTACAGAGATGATAAAAAGATAATTGAAATTATTATAAACTTTAGGAACAAAAGAGGAAGATAAGTATCTATTCTGATATTTCAACTGCATAGCTTTGTGATCAAGTAGAGATTTTGTAGCTCGCCCCTAAAGACACTAGATAGACCTGTCATGTTCTGTGAATGGCCAGTTCTTTGTAGTCAATGGAAGGAGAACAATATAAGTGGCAACTCTTTTTTTCTTGTTCCATGTATGGTTTTAGTGATGAATATTCACTTAGAAATTAATGGCTCAAGTTCAAGTTTTTTTTTCATCATCTATTTATGCACAACCCAACAAAACAGTGTTTCTCCAGACCACACACTACGTAATAATCATATTTACACATTAAGAAATATATATATTTTTTTTAATATATAAGTATTTTGGGATGATTTCTTCAGTTTGAGGATACTGTTTATCAGTTTCACAGCCTCTGGGAGATGTCATTTCACAGCTTGGCAGTTCTGATTAGGATGGTTCTGTACCTCGTCCTTGATGGTAGTGAATCAAAGATTACATATGATGAATGTAAAGTCCCTTCTACAATCCTTTGAGCCCTATTTAAGCAGATATCCTTGTAAATATCATCATTCGAGGAAAGAGAGACCCAGTGATCTTCTCAATTGTTTTGGTGATGCTCTGTATTGACATCCGTTTTGATGCTTTGCAGTTACCATTCCACATATTGATGCAGCCAGACAGGAAACTCATTTATGCCTCCTGTAAAACATTGTAAAGTTGGGGGCTGGTAGCCTTGCCCTCCTCAACCTCCTGAGGAAGTGAAGGTGGTGCTGCTCTTTCCTCACTCATGTACTAATGAGGTGTTGTGGGCCCAGAAAGTGAAGTGTTGTCTGGAGCATCTCTACAGTATATGTAAACACTGGAGAGTTACTGCAACATCAGGCTCCTGCACTGGACTTCATGAAGGCTTCAATCACGAAGAGAAGGTGGAGAAAGAGTGGCCAACCATTGACAGCAGCTTTTTAACTTCCACTATTTTTGATTGCAAGCATTTCAATAATACTCATAGATCGCAAGAAAAATGACACCAGTTGTGAAAAGAAATGCCAAAATTTCCTTGCAACATCCATCTCACTATATTCATCCTCATGCAACAAGTGAAAAGTACTATTTTTCATACCGGTGTAAACTCGTTGATACAACACGTGTATGTAGAATTTGAATCCTGTGTACATACTTTGTTCCCATACAGTGGGTGGTGGGTGTACACTGGGACATCACTCACAATGTCACATTTGACTGACAACAGTCACGATTTTCTGTCATGATTATACAGTTTGCAGGCAGTTTTAACCCTGACTGCAGGAGTTAATTTTAGCTCAAAGGGGAAGATCTGGTACTGTATTTATGAAGAATCTGTTTGTACCTTGGCTCTTGTCAGGGAAGTTCATAAAGAAGTTGCTCCTTCATGCCTCCTTGATGATCCCAATGATGCTTTCTGGAAGGCAAGTTCTTATTTTCTGTGAGGCAGGATGTGGCCTAACAGCACCATCCCTCCAGCCCTGCCCCCATCATGATGCTGTATGTGATGTGAAGGGTCTCTTCATATATTCTTCAAATGTTCTGAGTGGTTCAAGTAACTGTAACAGTAAGTTGTATTTCTCACACAGCTTTGACCTTCTGTGCTTTTTATGCCTATACCAGACCTAAAATAAGCAATTCTGAGGCACATGAAGTATTTCATGAGAACATTGAATTCCTGTAAGCTCAATCAAAGCATGTATGTGTGTCCCATACAGTATTATCCGTCAGCATTTTTTATTGCATGAAAATATTTCTAAGCCTCGGGCTCTAGCATAATTTAGATATCAATGCAGTTAATACTAAGAGATTTCCCCATCACTTTACCATAGAGTTCGCTAAGGTAACAGTGTTGGGGTCAACTAGTTCAATATATAATTGTAAGCTCCAACACTCCATCATGCAATTAATATTGACAATCACAATGGAATTAAGGGGTACATCGAATGGCACCCCAATGAATCAATTATCTCAAAAACAGCACAATTCTAAATTATAAGATGATAGGGTGATGTCTACAATTTTGATGCAAAAGTGACCATCTGCATGCAAACATTTTGAAGAGTTAATTAGAAGTCTTTCACAGCATCAAATAACAGCATGATTATTGTTAAGATTGATTAATCTTGATTCATTTATTGTCATGTAATATTGCATGAAATTGCCTTCTGCTTGCTGTCAAGACAGACAGGGTCGCCATTACTGTCATTTGGTGCTCCCTTACAGTACGAGAAAAAGAGAAGCAAAAGTGAGTCTCTTCAGAGTCCATGGATTCACCTCCAGCACTCCTGCATCTTCTGTAGCCATGCAGACACCTGTTTGATCCATCGGCAACCCAAGATCTAGATCCAAATCTCCAGTGCAATCAGGAAGCCTTCAACGCCTGAAGCCCTTCAGGAACCCTTCAATGTCCAGCATCCTGCAGCCCTTGAGGATCCTTCCAACTTCAAGTCGTCTGTAGTGGGTCTTTCAGCCACTGAGCGCCTCGCTGGTCTGCTGTCATGGTCACCTTTCCTCATTGGTAGTCTCCTCTGCTTCTCTGTTTCAACAGAGGGTGTACTGCCTGTTCCTGGAGTCGTGGGCTGGTCCGCTGCTGCCCCAGAGTCTGCAAGTCCTCATAGTTGCTTCCGAGGTTAGGCACCGCCAACTTGGGCACAGATTTTAAAAACGCTGTTGATTTCTAACAGTCCTTTTAATGCCTGTACAAAGGCACCAAAAATAGGACTGGGCAGTTGAACCCTTTGGAACAATGCTGCGTCTCAGCTTTCATGGATCTACACCAGTGGCAGCACTGCCATTAAAAAAAATTGACCCATTTTGGTTGCAAAAAGATTCAGATTTCAGTTGTATTGTCAGAGTACATACATGACATCACATACAACCCTGAGAATCTTCTTCCTGCAGGCCATGCAGAATTACCACTATGTTATGTAGGATTAGATGTTAATATCCCTTATTGCACATCTGAGACTTGCTGCCTAGACTCTGCAGGGTAGCCAAGTGCATGGTGGCATTTTCTGGGTTATCAAATGGGGGCCGTCTTTCCTCAGTGTTTCGCTGATAGACCCACGACACCTCCAGAGGGTTCAGCAGTGTATCCCAGCGTCCTGGGCTCAGCCCCCAGATGCCATTCACTCATTTGGGTTCTCCTCATCCAGAGCCACTGACTACCCTTTTCAGCAGCTCTGGAGAGATCTTATTCTGGCAAGTGGTTGATCTTTCTTCTCACTTCCAACTCCAGTATAGTTTGATGTTGATGTGGCTACAAATCCTCTGCAGCCTACTTCAACCGATTGGACCCTTGCATCCAGCCACGTTGCTGCACATCAACTTCAACCTCAGCGTGCCTCAGTTTCTTGAGCTCATAGGCCTCCTCCACTGCATCCTCCCAGGGCACTGTAAGCTCGATTATATAAATGAGATGGAGTGAGACCGACCACACCACAAAGTCTGGTCTGAGTTTGGTTTCTGCAATTTCATTTGGAAATCAGAGCTTCTGGCCTAAGTCTGCCGCCATTTTTCAATCACATGCCCCTCCTACCAGCTCAGCATCTGATCTTGATGTGGCGATTCCATCTTGACCCTCACTTTTCCGGACAAATGCTGTTAACGGCCAGGGAGATGAAGGAATGAAGGGGAAATAGTGCGTTGACACTCGTCCACCCATTTCCAGCACTGCTGCAAGACACCATAGCACCTGGTTGTGATGCCAGGCATATCGACCTTGAAATTATTGGTAATGCAAAACAAACTGTACACATGTAAACAAATAAACAAATGTAAATAACTGCAATTCAGAGAGGGAAAAAAAAAACAATAAAGTGCAAAAGTAAGAGTCCTTGAATGAGTCCCCGATTGAGTTTATTGTTGAGGAGTCTGATGGTGGTGGGGCAGCAGCTATTCCTGAACCTGTTGGTGTGAGTCTTGTGACACCCATGCCTCTTTCCTGATGGTAGCAGCAAGAACTGAATGTGTGCTGGGTGGTGTTGATGCTTAATGATTGCTGCATCCGATAGCAGATTCTCCATAGATGTGTTCGATGGTGGGAAGGGATTTGCCTGTGATCTCCTGGTCTGTGCCTGGTATTTTTGCAGGGCTTTACGCTTGGGTGCATTGGCGTCTCCATACCAAACCGAGATGTAGCCAGTTAATACACTCATGTTACTTGTGAGTAATGGTGCAATTTGTGGTATTAATTGTATTTATTAAAATTTACTGCATACAAATGTTAACACTTTTATTTCCTTGTCTCCTAATTCCTGAGCAATTCATGGGAAATAATCTACTTTATTTATGGTGTAACTGAAACTCAAAAACAACTTCAGTAAATTTTGAATCAGTGAATATTTGTAAGAAAATACGTCCTTCATGGGTCACATAACCATGTCTTGTGGTATGCAAGATTTACTGCTGAGATTTTCAAATTCTTTTCACTAATTATCTTCATTTCAGTACTCTGTGTCAATTCTCACATCTAAACCATATGAATATTTGGCACAGGACAATATAGTTCTCTAATGGGTGGCACGGTTAGCTTAGCGGTTAGTGCAATGCTGTTACAGTGCCAGCGACTAAGATTTGATTCCAGCGCTGTATCTAATGTGTTTGTTCGTTCTCGCTGTGTCTGTGTACATTTCCTCCAGGTGCTCCAGTTTCCTCCTACCATTCAAAGCATTCCAGGGTTGTAGGTCAATTGGGTGTAATTGGGCAACACAGGCTCGTGAGTTGAAAGGGCATGTTACCATGCCATATGTCTAAATTTAAATTTAAAAAATAAACTTAAAAATGTAGGCATCTGATACCCAAATAATAACAAAAAAAATTAGAATAGGAACTTATGGGGAATGATAGCATTGGGATTATAATAATTTTAAATAGCATCCAGGTTGTTACAAAGTTGGCTCCATAAAATTAGAACATTAATATTCAGAACATTTTTGTAATGTTTACAAGAAAATATATTGCAGGGAAAGAAATTAAGCTCTCAATTTGATACAGCCTAAGTGAAAAACTATTAAGTAAAAATAGAAATCTGGTATTTTGTGCTACACTCGAGAGTTCATGGACTGGATAGGGAGGATCTGTTTCCTTATGCATGGCTAATAGCTCCAGGACAAGCCAGGTTTCTGACCCTCTTGTGATATTATAAATGATTCACATTTGATAATTCACTTGAATAAATCTTGGAAAGGGGATGAAAATATTGTTCTTCTTATCTGAACTTTTAATGATGGTAATCTGCCTCTAAGAATTTGAAATCACATTGCTTTGCAAATGAAGCACAAATTTTTTTTTGCATCACAAATGATGAAGTGGGCTAAGTAAGAACCATGATATTTTGCAGTAACATTGTCTCATTTGTTTTGGGGGTCTGAGATCTGGGAGCTATAGGAGATCTAAAACTTGGAAGGTCTGTATTGGGAGTCTCAGGGTGGGCAGACATTTTCAGGATTGCAGGCTCTGACGTATGAAGAAAGATGCATCTTCATGAATGTGGGGCTTGTTTCTCAGAACTAGTGTCTTACACAAGTCATGCTTTGGGGTTTTGGAAGTTATTTTGGTTCTTCGATAGAATCTTAGTCTTTATATTTTTTTCCAAAATACTTAGCAGTTACCTTCTGTAATGTTCTTGCAAGTTTTGGAATGTTCACACTGACGTGAAGGTTCTGATCATTCTGGCCAAGATTCCCCAATGATTTTCCAGTTTCATTCTTCCACTGGGCTCTGCATGGAGCCCAACAAAGCTAAACTTCCACGGCACTTAACACTGGGATATCTTATTTCAAATTTGTGCCACAGCAAGTGAGATAAGTATATCATAATTTTTTAAATGTTTGCTTTAATTTAAAAAAACATTTTTACGTTATTATTTATTTTAAATATTTAATTTTTTATATGTTTCTAAAATGGAGGGCATTCAAGGTCTTTGAAAATACAAGATTTTGATGGACAGCCATGCAGGGGCCATGGCCTTTACATCTGTCGAAGGTTTGGAGTGGAGATTGGTGGATGAGCTGTGTTCAGCCTCATCCACATCACCGAATTTTGTTATTTGAGACTTATGCACTCATAAGAACCTTGATGTGATTCACCAGCCATGCTGGCCCTGTACAGCTATAATCTCATTGAGCCTACAGGCTCTGATTTGCAGATTTAGCCATGAGGCCTTCTCCCTCTCTCACTGTGCCCCCCCCCCACCCCACACTCTATACTGCCTTTAGCAGTTCCTGTCAAATGTTTCCTTCAAAGTGTCTAATATCAGATACATTAGAAAATCAAGTTTATTTAAAAATACACAAAGCTACCCTTAACTAAAAATGTAAATTACAATAAATGGAAGAAAAAAACCATAGCTGAATTTACTTTTAATAAATGCACCTGCTGTGCAGATTTTAGGTATAAAGTGCACGAGTTACTGATTGCTATTTGTCTCAACAGCGAGTTCAAGACAGAGTGGTAGATCGGACCTGTACACTGCAGGTAGTCGGTGTTTCTAATGGAGCCTCTAACTAATTATCACCATAATACAGCTCACTGTGTTGGTAACTCAATCCATGGCAGAACATTAAGATAAATAAAATAATGTACGGGTCTGCTGATACTTCCTTACTGGCAGTTTCCCTCAGCAAAGGATGTATCGACAGGGCCCACACTATTTCACTCACCTTGTTTAAGAAAAGAGAAAATTTGGATTTATAAACAGCCCTTCATTACCTCTAGAAAGTACTTCCCCATCAATGAAATATTTTTGAATTATATGTATTTCTGTTGCTCTGTAGAGCCTTCAAAGAAAGATCACAAAGCAGTAATGAGTGCCAGGGAATCAGCCTTTGTTGACATGCACTCCAGGGCATATGCATTCACGCAGACACACATGCCTGAAAATTCACTCACATTGAGAATTCTTTACGGACTAATGGTACTGGATTGTTGAGCAAAATTGATTGGTAATAACAAGTGACAATGAGGTAAACACAACATACTGAAACATATACACTCTGCAAAGAAACATTGTGGGACACAGACAAGAAAGTCATCCCTGTCAGAAGGAAATACGATGAGGTAACTTTTTTGTTATATTAGGTCCCATGATGGATCAGATTGTGTTAGTTACTAAGGTGATGACTACTGAAAACTTTGGATGTTCCTGAACACTTTGATCTTCTTTTCGGATGTCCAGCTCTCTCACTACACTGTCCTGTATTAGACTTGGCACACTTACAGCACCAGATTCACGCAGCGCTCACCATGACCACATGTAGCACATGTGAGTACCACCCAAAATTTATTCATACAATCAGCATGCACCTACTGCATAAAATAGTGCATGAGGCCTTACAGGATTTACATTGAAGAAAATGATTCCCCAATGGCAGCAGAGAAATAATAATTATTAATTAGGATAAATGGGTGATGGTGGGGGGGGGGAGAGAGAGAGAGAGAGAGAGAGAGGAGAGAGAGAGAGACCTTTGTGTCTCTTTAACTAACACCATAAGAC
Organism: Narcine bancroftii; assembly: GCF_036971445.1. Taxonomy (NCBI): domain Eukaryota; kingdom Metazoa; phylum Chordata; class Chondrichthyes; order Torpediniformes; family Narcinidae; genus Narcine; species Narcine bancroftii. The sequence goes on from NC_091473.1 coordinate 37,305,781, forward strand.
CTTACACATCCATTTTGAATGATAGTTTAGCATCTCAGCCAAGTGACAGCATCTTTGGCAGTATAGTATTCCCACAATACTGCAATGAAATGCTGGTCAGGATTAATCAACTCTCTGAAATGAGGCTTCAAATCCACTGACCCAATGAACAAGTTGATGAGGTTAAGAATTAGATTGATGAGAGAGCTGAACAAGAAGAGGATCAGAAACAAATTCAGACATGCTGGAAATCCTCAATCTGGCAAGAAGAGTTTTCTACTTGATATCTCCAGGTTTACCAGGAGTACAAATACTTTAGGTCCCAATTACATAAATCCTTGTGAATTTCCTGAATATTAAGTAGAACTGAAAAAGTCCCTATATTTTAAATACAGAACTATATTAATTACTTATTAATCACACATGGATCACTGTTTGAACCAAATGTACCAGATTTAGAAGTCCTTGGTTTTTTTCCTTGACTTTTTCTCTAAAAAGATATCTCTGCTTGCAAATGTCATGGTATTCTCCAGCCAGACAGCATCAACATTGATGTCTTTATTTTCTGTTAAATTTCCCCCCAATCTCTTTCTTTCTCTATCCCTCAGTCTCCTTTCCTCCAACTCCTCACCCCCTTCCCTCTCCTTTCAGAGAGCTTCTATCCTCCTATCACCTGTTTTTTTTCTCTTTTCTACCCTCCCATCTACATCCTCCCCTTGCCCTTTCCGCCCTTCTCTCCCTTCCCCCCCCCCCCCACCTTTTAATTTAGGCACCTGCTTGCTTTTTGCTTATACCTTGATGAAAGGCTCAGGTCCAAAATGTTGGTTCCCCTTTACTTTCTCTAGATGCTGTGTGACCTATTGAGTTTCTCCAGCACTTTTGAGCATTGGAGGACTTATTTTTTATGGTGGGAAATAGAGTTGTACACTCTTGGCACAACATTGCACAATCCTGGGTCAAATATAGCAGAGCTTGTTGGAGTTCAAAACATATTTGATATTATTTTAATAATTTGTCATAACTCCCATGAGAGAAGAGCACCCTCTAGTGTACTGATGAGATGTAATGATTTTTAGTATTGGAAAATGTTGCTGAATCTCTCATTTCTTTATCGATGTGACAATTCCTCCTTTGTGGATGAGTCCAGGAAGAATGAATTCAGGACTTTCCTGGACTCACGCAGAGATGAAAAGAAACAAATCGTGATTGGAAAAAGCCATCATGATCTGGACGGTTGTGCTTTTCACAACAAACAATCCCAACTCACCTGAAGCCATTTAATCTCTTCAAAGAGGTGAATAATCAGATAAAAATTGACCAATTAGCAGAGAGTGTAGAATTTAGAAAATTCTTGTCATTCCATTTAGAGATAAAAACAAGAGTGAGAGGAAACTCCCATCCACTATGTTCAGAGTAATCTCAAATCAAACACAGAAGATGAAAGGATTATGTGCTTACCCAAAACCCCCACTGTCTCCTTTCACTCCATTTCCTTAAGTAGGGGGAAAAAGGCCTGGAATTTGCAAGAATCATACATCCTATTTGCTGCGTAGTTATTGAAGAATATTGTGGGTTTTTTTTGGTTATAACTCATTTAGTTTTCCACGTTTTTAAATTATATTTCACAGGTCCTCGATATCTTGCAGGCATAATTGTGAAAGGGGCTAATTTTACTTCATTCACCAATTGAGATGTGTTTAAGTGTAAGAGAGCCACCTGCTCATCCCACCAATCACCACTTGGCCTATTTGCAGGTGAATATGTGGTTCCGATATTTGGCCACTTCAGAGTTCATAAAACCAGAGAAGAAGTAAATCATCCTAGACCCGGGGGACTGCCTGATAAGTGAAGATAAGGACTTATCACCTTTGCACTAAATTTTGCACCTTGCTGCAATAATTCTGTCCCTTCCCATAGCACAATTTTGTCTGGAAATATGGTTGTGGTATCTTGGTAGAGCTGTCCACAAAAGCATTGTTGATTGCTACTCTGCCTTGAATACTTTTATTTCAGTCATAGCCAGGAGAATATAGAGTGGTAAGGTGCTGAATAATCATCCATCATATTTCTAGTCAGCTCTTCTTTTGTTATTAACTTTCAAATGGTGTCTCTATACTGCATTACTCAAATACGAGATCATTGCCCATTCACTTAACCTTTCTATATTACTTTGAAGCCTCATGCCCTTTTCTTCATTTAGCAAATTCCTTTGGAACCTACATCTGTCTTTTGCATAGATAGTGAGACCTTCAGATCATTGCTACTGCAACTGACCTCTAAAGATAAACTAATGCAAGAATGGTTACAATGATCATACTTTCATATTGTATAAAATTTCTATTTTTGTTTCAATTGCTCTTGTTAATTCAATTAATTTTTTTTTCGTTTTAATGTCTTCAGAATTTTGCTTTTTAGTCATTTTTTTTGCATTTATATCAATGATCTTGCCTGTCTCATTGCAGTTCAAAGAAACCACACTTCACAGTGGATGGGGGTGGGGGGGGGGGGGCGCAGGGGTTATTAGAGAATCCAAGGGAGAAAGTCTCTTTTGAGTTTTAAACCAGTTCAACGCTCAGCAGCTTCATCTTGAAAACACTCATTCGATCATTCTGTCTTGTGTTTGGGATAATGGTTGAAACTGGTCTATTTTCAACTCGTGAAAATATGTAAGGGTTTTCAAAGATAAATTTTAAAAAATACAATTGGAAATCAGGAAATTGAAACAAATACTTTGTCCAGTTAGATTAAATCAGTTTAGAAATTTGAAAGATACATTCACATTTAAAAGACAAATTTGTTTTCGGCAAGCAAGGGTAAATAATGAATCCTTTTGACATTAATAATGATTGTTTTTGCATTAAATCTGTCCCTTTTGTTATTTGTTTGCTTATTTCCTCTTCATTTCAATGGCATGGAAGTATTTTTCTGCTCATAAATCAAACCCCCTAATTGCTATTTTGCAAGCAGATGCATTATTCAATTATTTTATTTACATCCTGAAGGTGCAAGAGTAAAGGAAAATGGTTTGTATAGAGCCAAATTAAATATAATCAAATGCATTCATATTTTGGTTTTGAATCTTTTGTAATTAAAATGGACATCATATTTATTATTTGACAAACATTTCTGTGGATTTGCTGCTTTCATGTCAAAAACTAATTTCTCTCTTATTGTTGTCTCAATAGCACTGCAAACATGGTGTCTGCATAGTAAAGGATCCCACAGAATTTTCTGCAATAGATGGAACATGGGGACCTTGGAGTCCATTTGGTTCTTGTTCTAGAACCTGTGGAGGTGGCATTAAAAACGCAGTTAGAGAATGCAACAAACCAGAGTAAGCAAATTTGATCAATGCAAAACATATTAAATTCCTTATCACACTTTGAAAGAAAATGCATTTTCTTTACTTATTTACATAGTTTAAAAATCTAAATAGAATTTAATGATTTACCATGTTGATGCAAACTATTCAGCTTTTTTTAATAGTAGCTTCAATGCGGAAATTCATTTTAGTAATTGAATTACGGAAATGGAAACAAGATTATTATTTCCTGATCTTAGGCCGCGAAATGGAGGAAAATATTGTGTTGGCCGAAGAATGAAATTCCGATCGTGCAATACAGAACATTGTCCAAAGCAAGAAAAGGACTTCAGAGGGGAACAGTGCACACAGTTTGATGGCATACATTTCAATATTAATGGCCTACCTCCAAATGTGCGATGGGTTCCAAAATATAGTGGAAGTGAGTTTTTCTGTTGGGGATGTGAAAACTTTGGGATCAAGATTTGTTTGTGTAGTTCTGTACGTGAATTACTTACTTTCTTCATATGTTAAAATTAATAAATAAAGTTTCAAAAAAAAAAAAAAGATTTGTTTGTGTAGTAGGTTTTTAATGGAAAATTGTAAAAAAAATTGGGTCAGAAGAATGTTCAAGGTAATGTAACAGCTGCAATATTATAAGGCCTCAAGAGTAAGAGCAGACTTTCATTAAAAAAAAAGTAAATAGCTGCTCCTCTACAAGTTAAAGGGCCAGTTCTTACCTGAGCCACTGTGAGAGTGAATCATGCCACACCCCTCTAGCCTTGCCCCTCCTCCACTCCCATTAAACCCAATTCTTCCATCTTTTGGGCATCTCTACAAACTTTCTTGGAAAGAATGGAGTGGGAAGAAACCAACTATCCATGTCGAGTTACTTTCCTCATGCCTGCCCCCACCCCCACCACATTATCCATCAGAGATGCTTGATGTTCACTAATAGACAAAGCAGCCGCAAGGTACTGGTTTCCATTGAGAACCATTGCTTTAAGGCCTCTTTTTGTAGCAGTAGATCACCCTTCAAAGTTGACATGTTTTGTGTGACCTTACAAGTAAAATGTTATTATGTCTGGCATATCTGATGCTGGTATGCACAATACACAAGAAAATCGATACCCTCTGTCTTTGCACAAAACTAATGGGGTCCCCCGCATCACAGTTTTAACCACACTTTCCAGCAGGAAAGAATTTCTAGTCAATCATATTTTACATTTAAATTATTGAAAGGTATTATTAAACCAAGAATCTTGTTTTCTTTTCAGTTTTGATGAAAGATCGCTGCAAGTTGTTTTGCAGGGTGGCTGGAACCACAGTCTACTATCAGCTCAGGGACAGAGTCATTGATGGCACTCTTTGTGGGCCAGATACCAATGATGTATGTGTGCAAGGACTTTGTCGGGTATGAAATAATCTTGCAGCCTGATTTTAAATTTATGGAGTATTTTTTAAATTTGAGGTCTTTTATAAATAATCCTATATCAAAATGTATATTTCTATAGCAAGCTGGATGTGATCACGTTTTGAATTCAAAAGCGCGAAGAGATAAGTGTGGCGTTTGTGGTGGTGACAATTCTTCATGCAAAACATTAGCAGGAACATTTAATACTGTCCACTATGGTAAGAAATCTATTATCATACTAATTAGATAACTGCATTGTTGCCTTTGTTGCTTGGACTTAATGTATTTGGTTAACTTGAAGGATGCAAGCAGACATTCCTGTTTTGAATTAACTGTACAGTTAAGTATTTTGAATTGAATTTAAATGTTTTTAATTTTTAAAAATTTTTAACTATTTGATTTGTGGTAGTGTTTGTACACTTGTACAACTTAACTAGAAACAAGAGTAAGCCTCTCAGTACCTCAACCATGCTACACCATGACGGATTTGATAATAATTTAAATTCCACATTCCCATTCAGCAGTCAAACCTTGTTTATAAAGTGTCTTATCTACCTAAGCTTTAAAAATATGAAAAGAGTCTGCCTCCACTGCTCTTGGAGTAAGAGAACTTTAAAGACATAACCATACTCAGTGCCAAATAGACACCTAATTTAAGTGGCTGTTAAATGGGATAAAATATTTAGGGATATGTACAGATAACAATTTAAAGAATTTACACAAATTAAATTACTCGCTTTTGCTTAAAAACATTGAAGAAGACTTGAACAAGTGGACAGCTTTACCAATAACATTAGTTGGAAGAGTTAATTTGTCAAAATGAATATATTTCCAAGTGTTTAGTACCTATTTCAAACATTGCCAATCCATTAACTAAAAGGTTTTCTTTCCAGGAATTAAATAAATATGTTAGAAGTTCTGTTGGAAGGGTAAGGTGTTCAGAGTTGCCCTATAAAAATTAACATGGAAATATGACTTGGGAGGTTTACAACAACCAAATTAAAAAATTATTACCAGATGGGATTTCTTACTTCCTTTTATGAGGAAGGAGACAAACCTGCATGTCTGAAGATAGAACTAGAAAAGGTAGGAGAGAGAATAGCAGAAAATGTTATATCTAAATGAAAAGTGAAATTAATATCTGGTATGAAAGAAGCTCCTTTGTTAAAAACATATAATTAATATTTGGTATAAAATAAATGATGAGATTGGAACAAAAGGGGGTTTACCTCCTAAAACACCTCTGCTTATTCCCTTTTACAATGGGTAATCAAATTTTTGAGCTGGTTTCGTAAAGGGATCAGATATGTTGAGGACTGCTATGAGCAAGGGCAACTTATGTCATTTGAACAATTAAAAAATAAATATGGAATCTTGAAATACACAATCTTCTGCTATTTTCAATTAAGAGCATACATAAGGGGAAAATTGAGGCCAACAATGTTTTTATCAAAATGCACTGATGTGGAGACTGATTCAAAAGGGAAACAAAGAAATTGACTTCGGCAACTTCTTTCTTACTTCGAACTGGAGCCCCTAAACTGGGGGTTCATAAGTCCAGACAGAGATGGGAATCAGGCTTAAATGAAAGCATTGATGAGCAAAACCAGTCTGACCAGTATGACAAATGCAATAAATGTAAGGTATAGATAGCGCAATACAATTTTTTCCATCAGTTATATCTCACGCCACAGAAATTAAATAAGTTAAAGTCAGATAAATGTTTTAGATGTGGCGAGGAGATGGGAACTTTCTTACACTCAACTTGGTCATGTTCCTAAGTGAGACTTTTTGGGAGGATTTTGGAAATTTTTCAGAGCATGTTATTCCATTTCCATAAGCCCAGAATTGTTTTACTGGGAAATATAATATGGATAAGAACAGAATTTAAGTTATCTAAATCTCAATTTGAATTTATTAAAATTGCATTGGCAGCGGCCAGAGAGTGCAGTGCAGTTACTTGGAAGTCTGACTCCCATCTAGGTATGGCACGCTGGAATGCAGGAATGCATAGCTGTGTTCCCCTTGAGAAAATTACTTACAACCTAAGAAATAAGTACGACATATTTCTGCCAATATGCAGATCATATTTACAGATCTCAGGTGTAAATCTTTAGTTGAGTTTCTTCCAGTCTTCGAGTCCATGTTAACCTTCCCAAAGAAGAAGACTAGTTAAATAATGAATTGGAATCCATGGAGTGAATGGCACTTTCTTAATGTTCTTTCCTCTTTCTTTTTCCCTTCTCGCAAACTTTTTTTTTTTAGGTCTTTTGGGAGAGTGTGGGGGTTGGTGGGTTTGGGTTACAACCATCATGCAGCATAAATTTTTCTACTTATGTATTTGACTACATGTATGGTCTAAAAATTTTTAAATAAAACATTTAAAAAAACCTAACATCCTGAGAGAAACTTTTTTTTACCTATCTCAAGTGAACAACCCCCTATTTTAAAACAGTGATCCCTCTTTTTAGATTCACCCACAAGAGGAGTGAAACACAAAAGTCTGCAGTCTCTGGTTGTAGTCAAAATACAGAGATGCTGGAGGAAGGGCTCAGGCCTGGAACATTGGTAATATATCTTCACATCCTATGGATGCTGCAAGTCTAGCTTAGTGCCTGCAGCATCTCTGTATTTTCACCCACAAGAGGGTGACATTCAGCCTCTGAAGAGCCCACAGGGTGTGCTTATTACAGTTAAGTTCCCTCTCAATTTCCCAAATTTTAGTGGATTAAAGTGTAGCCTTTATTCAAAATGCCACCCATCAATTCCAGGTGTTGGTCTTCCAATGTCCTTCCTTAAACAAGGAAACCAACATGGTACACAATACTCAAGATGTAACCTCCTCAGCGATCCATATTATTGAAGCATAACCTCATACTTTTTATTTAATTCTCCTAACAAAAAATGGGAGTTAATAAAATCATGATTAGTTTTCCCATTCACTTTGTGCAGGTGAAAACTGACGCGCCTTTTGCAAATCTCAAGTTCTCCTTTATTTCAGAGCTCTGCACATTCTTATGCTTTTGATAATGTGGATTTTTTTTTCCACCTGAAAAAATGGGCAGTTTTCTAATTTACCAGATCACTGCCCACTCATTTATTCTTTTTATATCATTATGTAGCCTCCTTTGTCCTTTTCACATCTCCGATAGTTGATCACCAAATTTGGGTTTACTCAATACTTTTGACCATTTTTACATCCAGGTAAAACAGGCTATGGCTGACTTTTTTTCAGCTGTTTCATGGATGGGGCTTGTTCTGTAACTGGCACATCATAGCATTTAATGTATATGTGGTCCTGCTGTTGTGCAGTCCTTGTCATCGAGAATAAAGCTGGAAACAGGATAAGTGCAGCTGTGACAATGGGCAGTTTGCCTTTGGCAGGAAGTTTAGAGTCATTATCATTTGTGATACAGAATTAAGTCCAGTGGCCTGCATTTGGTTGATGAGAATAGCACTTCCTAGTAAAATATTATGATAAGATTGTGATATTGCCAAATTGCCTCCAAATATTTCAGCAAAATAACTTGCAGATATAAACTCTGGTGCAGCATTCATCTTCACAAATTATTCTTTTTGGCAGAGTAGTATCAGATTCAAATACTTTGAATTTCAAAGAGCACTCTCCTACTTAGTATTCAACAATACACTCTCCAGTTAATAGAGTAGGGATTGTAAGACACAAGACATCCTTCAGGAATTTTGTGGGTTGCAGACATTAAAGGAAGCAAGAACGAGTCTTCAGGAAAAGCCTCTTCAAATATAAAATGAAAGCAACAGTCAGTTTTGAAATTGAAAGGACAACTTTGTGATCAGTTCTAAACACAGAGCTCAGGCCACCGGCCCACATTTGGAAGCTGCTCAAGAGACATGGTTGTCAAACTGAACTGACCATGAGATGTTCTTGTTTGCATTAGCTCAAAATCAGATAATGGGATTGTGTTAATTATATATGGTGTGAATCAGAAGCTAATAACAGTAACGTCAAAAAAGGAAATTCCCATTCTGTCAGTAAAACCTATCTAGTTTAAATATGTCTTTAAGGGAAAGGAATATTTGCCCTTCTCCAATGTGGTCTATTCATTTGCCCAGACTCTGCAATTGTTGTCAAAGTTTGATGGCCACATTTTGGGAATCTGCCCTTTGTATTGCATCAGTGCCACACTGGATGCAAGAACATTGAAGGCATTTATTTGAATGAAGATGGATGGCTGCAAGGAAGAAATGTCAGTGAAGGGTAGCTTACATTTGAAAAAACTCACTGTGCTTTCTTTAAAACTTTTACTCATTCAAGATTTTTTTAACGACTTAAACTTTATTTAAAATAATTGTGAAAGAATTTTTTTTTAAAAAGTAATCATGAATAGTTTTAATATTTTTCTTTTTTTATCAGGGACCTTAGAATTATTTGAAGCTTAGGCACTCCTTGGAATTAATGGGTTTGCCAATGGTCAGGGGTATTTTCCATCATTTTGTTTTCACGTTTTGCTTTTTGGGACAAGTCAACTCAAGGAATCCACAAAATATGATGACGTGGACAGCTCCCAGTGACAGCAAGTACTTAACCAAAACCTTTTAGGAAACATAACAGTTACTACAGAGCTAATGAATAAACCTCATTCATCGTAGTGTTGTGTGCAAGATGTTGAATAAACAGGTATCTACTCCACTTCATGATACTTTTGTGCGCATAGTCTTGTTCACCTTCAACCTTTTCTTGCAAAATTATGGATTACAACTTCAAAAGCAACAACAGTTCATGTTTTAGCTTTGATCTTTAGGAAGAAATAGACCTCAAATTGTGTATCTTCTTGCAAACCTTTTTCTTATCTAGTGCTTCTCTGAAATTGCTTACATGAAAAATTTCTGAAAGTAGAAATAAATTCAGCAATTACTTTTATCTTGTGACTTGAAAGAGTATCTTGTCGTGCATGGAAAATCAATGTCAGTTTCTTAAATAACATCATTGAGTACAACACGGTTGTAATAACATTGAGACACAAAGACTAGTAATTTTCAGATGTTCACTTAAGTACAAATTAGTACTTTTCCAAGTATTGTAAGTGTATATTTAGAGTACCTTTATTGATATTTCCCAGGGTACAATGTGGTCGTACGAATACCAGTTGGTGCTACGAATATTGATGTGCGACAACACAGTTATTCAGGGAAGCCAGAAGATGACAACTATCTTGGTAAGCCCATTTAAAACACGGTAAAAACTATTTATTTGGATATTTCCTGATGGATGCAATCATTCTAAACATCATCATTCCCCTTAACTGATGCATACAATAAACCCCTGAGGTATGCTCTATCTGACTTCTTGATTATCTGTCACATTTTTGGGACAAGAAGTTACATAATTGCAAATACTCACCTCTTTTGTTGTCAGTTAACCTTTGTTAATGTTACTTGAATTATATCAGTCTGATTATGCAAAATCAATTCTGTCCTCGTGCTCTCTGCTTGCTGTTTTCGCATGACTACACTTATTTTGGTGGTCTTCATGGTATGTAAGATGGTTTAACTGTCCCTGATATTCAAAAAGGATTGAAAGGGATCCAATTTTAAAAAAAATCCAATAATACACTTACATTAAAACAAAGAAGAGGGAGAAATGAAATCAAAAACAAATTTTAAAAAAGGGCAAAAGAAAACTCACCTTTTTTAGTCCACATTCGTTCACCCTGCTCGGCTCAGCTCAACCCCTTCTTCTTGAGACTGAATGCTGGCATGTGATCTCTAGCGTATTACTGCCTTCCATGTGACAATGAGCTGCCATGGAATTTGGGAACAAGTTCACCAATGGAATCACTGAAACATGAAAAACATAATTACTATGTGAATCCAAAATCTTGGAATCCTCCATCATCTGTCTGTTTCTGCTCTTCATAAATGGTGATCAAACCATTAAGGTAGAAGAGATTTTTTTTCCTCAAACTTGTTAAAAGAATTTCTGATTACTGGATGCATAATCTCCCCACTGTTTTTTAGATGTAATGGCTGAATGAACTCGTCCCAGAACAGGATTGGTGAAAAATATAAAGCAAAGGCCCCTATTTAATCTTGCAGTCCCTGTCTCCAATCACAAAGAAGTGCCCAGATGTTTTCTCTCTGCCTTTTTTTTTGAGTGAAACTGCTATATTCACAGTATATTGCAAATTAATTTTGCAGCAAGTGCTGCCACTGGAAGCATTGTTTAGAATGATCAAGTTGATTTCATATGAGAATTCCTGCCAGGCAAGGAAATTAATTTTTAATGTCCTGAAGAAAATGCTTGAATCCTGTTCTTTGAGCTAAAATAATAAATGGCAGGACTGAAATGAATGTTACACATTAGTTGCATAATGTTGGTGTCAGAATAGCACTGGCATGGTTCCTTCTCATTCAATGAAATTTAATGAATTAATGACTAAAAGCTGCAGCATAAGTTCAGACTATGAAAGGTACTGCCAAAGAACTAGATAACCAGAATATAAAAACATAAAGGGGACGCAAAATGTATGTGGAACTGAAGTTAAACCACATGGGATACTTCACATTGTAAAATACATGTTGAAAAAAGAGATTTACAGAGACCTGAGTAGGTTCAACTAATGAAGTGTTTGAACAAGCTGGGATTCGATTGTTCATAAGTAAATACACAGAAATGCTGGAGGTATCTTCAAGAAGGGCTCAGGCATGAAACATTCTGTGGATGCTACGAGATCTGCTGAATTCCTCTCGCATTTCTGTTTTTACTACAATCACAGCATCTTCAGACATTCGTTTTTCACTTCTATCGTCCATAAGGAGAAGAATCAGAATTTATTGTCATGACCAAGTCATAAAATTTGTTGTTTTGCAGCAGCGCCGCAGTTTTCATTATAAACTGCTTTACTGGAGTAAAATAAACAGACTGCACAAAAAGTCAAAATAAGGCAGCGTCTGGTTCATTGATCATTTAGGAATCTGATGGCAGTGGGGAAGAAGCTGTCCTTGTGCCATTGAGGGCTTGTCTTCAGGCTCTTGTGCCTTTTTTCTGATGATAGCAGAATAAAGAGCCATGGGCTGTGTGGTGGAGGTCTTTGAGGATAGAGGTTGCTTTCTTAAGACCGTGCCTCTTGTATGGAGTGCAGTCTGGTGCCTGTGATGTTGCCGGCCAAGTTAACAACCCTCTGGAGATTTTTCTTATCCTAAGCATACCAGACAGTGACACAACCAGCCAGTATGCTCTCCATGGTACACTGGTAGAAGTTTTCAAGTGTCTTTGGTGACATACTGAATCTCCTCAAACATCTCACAAAGTATAACCACTGGCTAGCCTTCTTCATGATCCTCGGAGATGATGACACCCAGAAATTTCAAGTACTTGACTCTTTCCACTACTGAACTCTTGATGCGGACTGGATTCTGTTTTCCTGACTTCCTCCTTAAATCTGCAGTCATCTCCTTGGTTTTACAAATGTTGATGGTGTGACACTACTCAACGAGCTGACATATCTCCCTCCTGTACACTTCCTCATTGCTGTTTGTGATTCTGGCAACAACTGTGGTGTCATCAGCATATTAGTAGATGGCTTTGGAATTATGCCTGACCCTGGCCACACAGTCAAGGGTATATAGTGAGTAGAGCAGTAGGCTCAACACGCATCTTTGAGGTGCACCTGTGTGATAGTCAGTGAGGAGGAGACATTGTTTACAACTCGTACTAACTGTGGTCTTCCCAATGAGGAAGTCAAGGATCCAGTTGCGGGGGCAGAGGTCCAGAGGCCCAGGGTTTGGAGCTTCTTGGTGAGCACGGAGGGTATAATTGTGTTGAAGGGTGAGTTGTCGTCTATGAAGAGCAGCTGTATGTATAGGACAGAAGAGCCTCAATTGGTGAAAATATTTTTGGGTGAGTGCAGAAAGGGAGACAAAATGGAGACTGTGGGATGGTAAAGAGGGAATATTTAGTGATAATCATTACTAATTAAATGAAGAATTTAACATGGATCTCTTTGCAGAGAGAACAGTTTTCAACTTGCACTCACATGGAGAGATTAAAGGAAATAATATCCAATGCACATAAGGAAAACTTGATTAGTGCATGTCATAGAGGAGAATAGTGGAGGAAAAAGGAGCAAAATGACGAGGCTATTAGATTAGGAGGAAATTTGGGTGGAATACAATGTATCTGTATAGACAGAAGTGGGTTGGAAGGGTGGCAAATTACTTTCTTCTCTCTTGTTGATTCACTTATTGTCCAAAGAACCTCATCCAGTGGATCAAAGACATTTTCATATGCTGCATGGAGGTTTCAACTGAAGTTACTTGCTCATCATAATTTTAATACATTGGGAAATTTTGAACAGCCTTCATCTTCTGATCACAATTGTAGCATTTCGAGCAACCAAACCAAAAGGTCTAGAGATGCTCGTATCTGTGTTAAATCCCTGCTCCCTTCTCTACCTGCTGGCTTCAGTGACACTATCTGAAGTCTGTCCACTCATACCTTGATGGCACAGAGCATGATCCCTTAATATCTTGTCAGAACCAGAATTTGCATTAATTAAAGACACTCCTGTTCGGCTCCGAATCATGGGTCCTCTACCGGCATCACCTATGGCTCCTAGAACGCTTCCACCAGCGTTGTCTCTGCTTCATCCTCAACATCCATTGGAGCGCTTTCATCCCTAACGTCGAAGTACTCGAGATGGCAGAGGTCGACAGCATCGAGTCCACGCTGCTGAAGATCCAGCTGCGCTGGGTGGGTCACGTCTCCAGAATGGAGGACCATCGCCTTCCCAAGATCGTGTTATATGGCGAGCTCTCCACTGGCCACCGTGACCGAGGTGCACCAAAGAAAAGGTACAAGGACTGCCTAAAGAAATCTCTTGGTGCCTGCCACATTGACCACCGCCAGTGGGCTGATATCGCCTCAAACCGTGCATCTTGGCGCCTCACAGTTTGGCAGGCAGCAACCTCCTTTGAAGAAGACCGCAGAGCCCACCTCACTGACAAAAGGCAAAGGAGGAAAAACCCAACACCCAACCCCAACCAACCATTTTTCCCCTGCAGCCGCTGCAACCGTGTCTGCCTGTCCCGCATCGGACATGTCAGCCACAAACGAGCCTGCAGCTGACGTGGACTTTTACCCCCTCCATAAATCTTCGTCCGCGAAGCCAAGCCAAAGAAGAAAGAAGAAATGGCAGCATCCATTCAATCCCTCATGGTCCTCAGCCATTCAATAAGATCATGGTTGATTTTGACCTCAACACTTCTTTTCAAGTAATATCCATAAATCTATCATTAATCTGCCTTGAGCTTTCTGTATGAATACATTTCTTCTTGTATCAGTCCTGGATGGGTAATCCCTTATTTTGAGATTGTGACCCCTGATCCTAGACAACGCAGTTAGGAGAAATACCATCATTGAATGTTCTTTCATTTTATTTTATTTTATATCTTATATCTTCAAATAATGAAATAACAACTTTAAAATGACTATATAGTTGCAATACTCTCAAGCTAAAAATTCTAATGAAATCTGGATGCTATGAATTTGAGTTATTTTCAAAATGTACCATTTGGGTAACATAAATCTTTGCCTAAATTAACAGACACTTGAACAATAATTAATATGCAGCAGACTTAACGCTGGGGTAAAGGCAGGAACTACACAGAAATTAGGCTTGTCAGGAGCCTTCATCATCGCTATCCATGGATATCACTGGTTCTGAAAGTCAGTTTGTTACCAGGCTTTACTGCTTCCTGCTCAACCAATGGGATAACTTGTTTTGAGAATGTATCTACTCATGCCTGCTCATGCAGGACCATGCATAATGGGTTCCTGCTGATTTGCATTTGCATTGTCACATCAACTGCTTTTTATTTCCTTCCTCTTCACCAACTAACTTTGATCTGGAGTCTAAAGCTGTTTGTTCTGTAATTTAAGTAGCACGTGATAAATTGAATACTTTAACTTGTCAATTGGTAGTTCCTCTCCAGCATGACTTGAATCCTCTTCAAATCAACCTGTGAATATTTACTGTTAAATCAGAAAGGTATTGTGCAATTAAATTTATCAGTCACAGACCTTAGATGTATTGCCTTAATACCTTTAATGCATTTATAACATGTAGAATCTTGACTGGGGGCTATGAAAATACAGATCCAATCAACCTCATTGGTGATTTTTGATCTTGTAAAACTAGTAGCTCTTTTAATTTTAAAAATCAGATATGGTACAGAACAAAATTAAGTTTACTCTTGGGATCAATGTTTAAGATAACCCAGAATTTTTTGAAATGATGACAAAATATTTATGCCATCACTAATATCTGTGTAATAATCTGCCTTTGGTCCCTGCTTCAGCTCATCCTTGTCTTTGTTCTTCTAGAATCCAGTTCAAAAGGTGGCCTCTTTTGTTGAACTCTGCCTAAACTGGGGGTCATCTAAAATTTTCTCTGGTGAATCAAGTTAACATTTAAAAGTGTCGAATCTCCACTAATATTACATGAATGAGAAGAAATTAAATGTTCAAACAGTGCAACAAATACCCAAAGATGCAGGAGTATTTTAAATCTGGATTAACATGTGGCTGGTTGAATTACTGCTGCTTCTCTGCAAATGAACCAATTAGATCTGAAGGGATTATGTGAAGGAAAGTCCATGTGACTTTTAGGAATAAATTGTAATTTGTGCAAGTTAAAGTATGAGCAGGAATAGGCTATAAATGGCTGTTAATGAGGTAATTACAATGGTCACTTGAAAAGATTTAAGTACAACTTTAAAAGACATCTGTAAACTTGCAACATTGAAGCTGTGCCTTTCAGAGAGGCCTTTTGACTGTGTAAGTAGTAGTTTGCAATAAAAAACAAAGACATTCAAATCTATGAATAGTCTGAATAGAAGATGACAGAGAAATACGGAAATGACCATCATTCCTAAAATTCAGTTCAGTAATTATTTATGACCATGATATTAGATAGGGTAGAATACTATGAAGAGAGATGTTGATTTCTTGTAATATTTTCTTTCCTTGCTCTTATTATTTTTGATTTCAGACATTTTTTTAATCATGAGTTACTCTACTGCTCCAATGTTTTGCCCTTTAAGTGGATCAGACATCCTGACTTCAGTCCTGTCCTGGATTTTTTTTCATGTAACATTCCTACAGGGTTATCTCCAATCTTCAACCAGCGGTGGGTACCTGGGTTAAGATTAAGGTGCAACTATTACAGTTATAGAGCAGAGAACACGAGCATTGCATTTGCATGTTGCTTCTCTGGGTCCTTGTGCAATTTTTGCCATTGGAAGGGCATTTTTAGAGAGAACATGTGAGAAAACTGTTAAGGCAGCTTCTGCTAGATGCACAGACCTTTCATTTTATACTTAAGTTTGTAGAATACTCACTGTTATGTACAATTGGTTAGATAACTAGATTGTGGTAATATCCTGGGTTTTGCGGTCTCCATAAACTAAAAGCTGCTCATTACATACTTACCCATGCTTTGTGATCAATGCAACCAGCAGTAATTAGAAACTTCTATCTGCCTCAAAGCCTCTCAGGTGGATTTGAGACCTCGGTTAACAAAGCATGCAACTGTCCATCTCTTTAACAAATACAGACTGAAAACTCCTTACTGAGAAATTAAAAGTCTGAACCAGAAAGTTCCAGTTAGAAGAGTAATTCATTACTTACTATGTATTTTTTATATCTCTTTGAACTGTATGTGTTTATAAATTAAATTATAATAATTATAATAATAATAAAAAGATTGAAAAAGAAAGAAAGACCAGGTGGCACGACCGGGAATCAGCCGACTGCAAGCTGCCCCCAAGACCAAGCTGGAGGAGAGACAGTTGACCTGGTGCTTCTACCATCAGCGCTGGGGAGTGCAAGCCCATAAGTGCTGACAACCCTGTGGGTTTCAGGGAAACAACCAAGCCAGTCGCCTTTGATGGCTGCTATGTGAACAGCCTCCTTCATGTTACGGACAGATCCATCAGCCGTCGCTTCTTGGTGGACACAGGGGCCTAGTTGAGCATCCTACCCCCCACAGCCTTAGAGACTCGCACCTGATCTCATGGTCCAACCATGCAGGCAGCCAATGGGTCCACCATCAAGACCTATGGTGCCTGCAGGGCGCAGATCCACATTGGCAAGGAAAAACTTCACTGGAGGTTTGTGCTAGCCTCGGTGGACACTGTGCTGTTGGGGGCTGACTTCCTGAGGGCTCATGGTCTACTAGTCAACATGAAAGGCAAGAGGATGGTCAATGCTCGCACATTCCAGTCTGTACGATTGGACACGGCAGACGCCTGCAAGTCAGAAATCAGTGCCGTAGCCGCCACCAGGGATGAGTTCTCTGGCATCCTCCATGAGTTCCCCACCATCCTGGAGCCGCGCTTCAATGCCGCCCTGCCCCAGCACAGGGTCTTCCACCACATTGCCATGCAAGGCCCAGACAGCTGCCACCCAAAAAGCTCCAGCAGGTGAAGGAGGAGTTTTCCAGACTATAGGAGCTGGGAATCATCCGGTGCTCAGACAGTGCCTGGGCATCGCTGCTCCACATAGTCCCGAAATCACCTGGGGGCTGGAGGCCCTGCAGGGACTACCATCGGTTGAATTATGCAAACACTCCTGACAGGTACCCAGTTCCCCACATATAGGACTTGTCCTCCAACTTCCACGGCACACAGGTTTCCTCCAAAGTGGACCTCATGCAGGGATAACATCAAATCCTGGTGCACCCAGACGACATGGGTAAGACGGCCATTATCACCCACTTCGGCCTCTTTGAGTTCTTCTGCATGGCGTTTGGCTTAAATAATGCGGCCCAGATGTTCCAGTGCCTCATGGATGTGGTGGGAAAGGACTTGGACTTTGTGTTCATCTACCTGGACGATATACTGATTGCCAGTTGTAACCACGAGGAGCACAAAGCCCACCTCCGCACCCTGTTTGTCCGGCTTGCAGATTTCGGCCTTACGTCAACGCGGCCAAATGCCAGTTCGCCAAGGAGTCCCTCCAGTTCCTGGGGCATACCATTTTGGCGGGTGCCAGAGAAGGTGACGGCCATCCAACATTTCCCCAAACCCTCCACCCTTAAAGGTCTGCAGGAGTTCATGGGGATGGTGAACTTTTACCATAATTTCATCTCCAGGGTGGTCCATCCCTGGGGCAGCCCACTGTTCATACTGTTGGCCACCAAAGAAAAAACTTTATCCTGGCTTGAAGAGGCGGACAAGGCATTCGCGGCAACGAAGGAGGCTCTTGCCAGCGCAACACTGCTGGTGCTCCTACAGCCAGAGGTGCACAAGGCATTCTCAGTGGAAGCCTCAGCTACAGCAGTCGGGGTGGGGGGGGTCCCTGGAACAATGGCTTGATGGACAATGGCACCTGTTGGCCTTTTTCAGCAAGCAGCTGCGACCAACAGAGCTCAAATACAGCACCTTTGACTGGGAGCTCCTGGCGCTGTTCTTGGCCATCCGCTATTTTCATTACTTCCTGGAGGGCAGGCCATTCACAGTCTTCACAGACCACAAGCCCCTCACCCAGGCACTGGCAATGGCCAAGGATCCATGGACTGCCAGACAACACCGCCACCTCTCATACGTGTTGGAGTTCACTACTGACATCCGTCACAGGGCAGGCAAGGACAATGTGGTGGCAGACACACTCTCATGCCCCACCATCAACACGCTCACCCCCAGGTTCGCCTACGCACAATTAGCTCAGGCCCAGTGAACCAACGCAGAGACGCAAGCCCTGTGGACCTCCATCTCAGTCCTCAAGGACGTCCCAGTACCCAACAGCCCAGATATGCTGCTCTGCAACGTTTCAAAAGGTATGCCACATCAGGTAGTCCCACCTGTTACAGAGTTCTGTGTTGAGTATTGGCCTTTGTGTGGTGTGGTTTTGTGTTGAAAAGTGACAGTTTGCCTTAGAGAGCCAAGGTGAAGGTGGACTGCTGAGAGAGTGGGAGACGGACTGGGCATGTGCAGAAAATGATCTAGAATTTTCTGGACTTGGATGACAAACCACCACTGGGTGGTGCTGTGGAGTGGGTGAAGGCTCAGAGCATGAGTCATGGTCTGGAGGACAGTTTAGAATGTTGGGATTTCATAAAAGGATGAACATTCCGAAGGCAGCCAGAAGGATCCGGACCAGCAAGTTGTTCCTCTCTCTGCAAGCAACACAAGAAGACAACTTCCAATTTTGTCCTCTCTCTCCCGCTCTCAAAGATCTTTTGGCTTCAGTTTACCAAACAAACTGAATTTTGTTTATGATCTTTGAGATCAAAGTTTTGTGAGTCTTGTGTTAGTTTTTCTGTGGGCTGGTTGGAAATATAACTTAGACTTTAATTACATATGTTATGTTTAGGCTGGGGAATTTATTCATTTTACACTGTTATAGAGATTTGCATAGTAACCAGTGGGCATTGTTATAAAAGGGTGGATTTTGAATTAAAGTTTGAAGGTGAATTTTTGTTAATAAAGTAATTGTTCATCTTTAAAAAAAAAAGAAGAGTAAACTCAGTGCCAATCAAAAAAAAGGAAAATTACAGAAACATCAGAAAGTCAGTATCAAACATTTTTACAAATCATTAAATTTCAACTTTTAAACATCTTCTACAATAGTCATTAAAATCTTCAGATGAAGCTTCAGGCTTTGTATAAAAATACATTTCATTTCTAGCAGTTGAGGTTGTTGGGCCATGATGAGTTGTGCTAAAGCATTGTGCTAATAAGGGAATGGACATGCTCTTTTTTGGCCTTTATTGAGAATTCATCATGATACAGTAAAATCCCTGGTATCCAGCACTTACGGGGATCAGGGATGCCGGTTCTGTGAATTTTCCCAGTAGACTGAGGCACATAATTACAAAGTCTAACTAATACACCTGCATTGAGAATATACAGTTTAAAAGACAAAAGATAGTATGAAATGTAAAGTAATTTGAAAAGAAATCACTATTGCAGTACTTAATCATGTAAAGTTCACTTTAATCATGTAAATCTCGTAACTTACATAATTTAAATTTGAACCCCGATCACTGGCGCTGTAACAGCTTTGCACTAAACAAATGGCTTTCAAACTGCCCCCTCAACTCGCATTCCACCTTAAGCATTCCCTTTGCCATAAATGTTCTGTGATTAGTAGGGGATTGCTTAAGGTGATATGTAAGTGGGAAAAAAAAGGTTTCAAAACCAGTGTTTTAATCGTATCTAATTGAAGGAAACGGGCCAATGACAATTTTTCTCAAGCAAAATATTTCAGTCACAAATGGGTCTAGAGCAGTGATTCTCAACCTTCCCTTCCCAATCACATACCACCTTAAGCGATCCCTTACTAATCACAGAGCACTTATGGCATAGGGATTGCTTAAAATGGAACGTGAGCTTAGGGGAGCAATTTGAAAACCACTGCACTAAACACTACACTAACTGTGCCACCATCATAATTATCCCCCAACATTCTGACTGAATGTTTGCTCCCATCTTCACTAAGGGGTTGTATGTCACTTTGGAGAACATTTACTTTTACAATTTTAAACTTTTATTTACTGTATATTTAGGTGTATAAGTCAACCAGCAGATGATGAATCCCCTTTCTCAACCTCATTTTAATGGTTTTATGATATATCTGGTGTATAAGTCGACCCCTCCCCCCCCATTTTTGAGAGATTTTTTAGGGTTTCATGATTCGACTTGTACACTGAAATATCCAATGAATTTTTTTTTACGATTTAAATTTTCTTTGAGTTCTTTTAAAAAGTTTGCTCAAACCCTTGAGTCAGTGTTAAAGTTATGTAAATCAGAAATTACAAAGCATAAACATATCCATAAAATAGAAAGCAACATGGCATCAAAAAAAATCTATATAATAACCATATGTGTCTATTTAGACATTTAATAACAGATAAAAAACTGTTGTTCATTAATATGCTTCACCATTACATCCACCACCAACACCCCCCCTTCGGAAACCTAGATATTTTCCCCATCCCATTTATCAAACTGTTTATAAGACATGCATTTGCACACTTTGGCCATTTCTGAGGGCCCACTCCTGAAATGATGGTTTCCCCAGAATTCTTCAACCTCTAATTTGTCTTCCTATCATTATACTAGTCTGAATCCAATTTTGAGAATATTTATCCCCAAGTATGTCTCCCAAGACAAAGAGTCTGGGACAAAAAGGAATTTGAACACCTGAAACTTCACCTATATACTTATGTATCATAATCCAAAATTCTTGAATTCTGGAACAAGACCAAACCACATACTAAGTTCCCTTATCTGCCTCACAGCGCCAGCATTCAGGAGTATTTTTCAAACCTAATCTATTGCAATTTTGCTGGAGTCCATTAAAAATGGTGCAGAATATTAAATGGAATGAGGTGCGCATTCAGATCTCAACATTATTGTGATATTTTTACAAATTTTGTCCCATTCTTCTGTCTCAAAAATCACACTCAGGTCTCTTTCCCACGCTCATTTAAGACCCAACAGAACTTTATCCCCTGAGATTTGAGTTAAGTCTGAATAATAAAATGAGGCTCCATAACCTTTACCATATGCAGCCAGATTAGGAGACGGTATCATAGCAACTTGTGGAGGGTACTGTATAGAACCAAAAGTTGTGTGTAGCACATGATGCACTTGACAATATCTCCAAAATTGTGACCTAGAGATATCATACTGTTGGACTAATTGATTAAAAGATTTTAAACTGTCACCATTTTAAAGGCATTCCAATTTAATTATATCTTTCCCTTGCCATTCCCTCCAGGAAAAAGGGGACTTATCAATAAACAACTTTGGATTCATCCAAATACTCGAGGCTTCATTCAAATATGAAGTAAATTTAAATAATCTGGCTAACTTATTACAGAACAAATGCATATGCGATATGATTGGATGAGATCTTACTGTCTGTCTATCTATTTATTTATTTCCTTCCTTTTTTTTGGCCACTTGGTTTGGTTGCCAGTTGCTATAATCCCTTACACCAGGGATTTTACTGTAGTATCATAACATCACTCCTTTCCAGGTGTTGCAATGTCAAGATCCTCTGTGGACCATTGGCCATGCAATTTCCAAGCAAAATCCTACTCCTCTATGCCGAGTAACTGATACTTTTGATGCCTGAATGCAGCTGTGAAATGTAATTTTCAATCTACCAAAGATTCTAATCCCCTGAGGTTTATTTCTCTCCCAAAATATAAATGTCATGGGAAATGTTTGTGCAGTTTAATCTTCCTGCACAATAATATTGAAATGAAATGCATCTGATCTGATAACAAACAGTTCCTCCAAATTGTCCATTAGAAATAACACTGTGCTTGTTTTTTTGGCAAGTCGTGCGATACTAATTTCCTTCCATGAATAATGCTTTGTGCATGCATTGATAAACCAATCCCCTACATTGATATGGTTATTTTCTATAGAATTGGAACATTTTTCAATGAGAGGAACATAAGCATTGTGCTGACAGCATGGCCAGGCTATCAGCAGGGGTGAAGAACAGGAAATATGATATCAGCTATCTGCACTTTCTTTTCATTTGGACGTTATCCAGTGATGATGTATGACCATACTGATCTGCTAGAAAATTATAAAATAGATTAATTCACTGAAGCAATTTAAGCCTTTATTTTGCTCCAAATCTGCTCTGTGTTGCTGAGGAGGAAATTAAAAATACAACTGCAGTTAACTTCTCCCCATCCAGTCAATGATGGAACAGTTAACATGAAAGAGTAGATTTTCGCCTCCATTACCCAGTTCTTCTCATTCATAATGAGAAATTAATTAGAATAAAACCCCTGGTATCTGGCATGTATGGAGATTGGCAGAAGCTGGATAAGTGAATTTTCCCTTTGCTTAAAATTGTGCATTGCAAACTAATGGGGGCACATGGTACATTTTGCATTGGGTTGTGGGCCATATAAATGTGGATCGCGGGCCATAGGTTGTCCATCCCTGCTTTAAATTATTCCATTGTCATGCAGATCAGATGCCAAAACATTTAATAAATTTACATAAGGATCTTGCACTTACTGTTTGGCTATTTGTAATTCAATGCCTGACTCACCTGGAAATCATTAAACTAATTGGCAGGAGTGCTGGCCTTCAGTGCAATGTATAGGGTTCATCTATCAGTGAATATCAGGGCAGGTTTGTAATGCTGAGGCTTTATAAGTCACTGGTGAGACCTCACAGAGTATTTTGAGCAGTTTGGGCTCCTCATTTAACAAAGGATGTACTGACATTAGAAAGGATTCAGAGGAAGTTCACGAGGATGATTCTGGGATTTAAAACATTATATGAGGAGCGTTTGAGGAGCCTTGGCCTGTACATGTTGGAATTTAGGAGGATGGCAGGTGGGTGGTGGAATCTTATTGAAACCTATCGAATGTTGAAAGGCTTGGACAGAATAGTTGTAGAAAGATTGTTTCCCATGGTGGGAGAGTTTAGGACAAGAGGGCACAACTTCAGTTTTGAAGGGTGTCCACTTAGAACAGAGATGTGGAGGAATTTCTTCAGCCAGGCGGGGTGAATGTGTGGAATTTGTTGCCACAGGCGGTTGTGGAGGCCAGGTCAAGGCACAGATTGAAAGGTTCTTGATTAGCCAGGGCATCAAAGTTATGAGAAGGTCGGGCAGTGAAGCTGAGTGGGGAAAATGGATATGCTCCAACGTCTGATTACTTTTAGGTGACTTGCTGGCTTGCCATTTCAAACTGCTCATTAATTTCTGGTTGCTTTTCACACTGTTATTTGACTGAGGTCATCTCACTTTATTGTTGTCTTGTTATGGGCTGTTTTTATTTGTCTCTGAAATGCATTGGGGTGACCAATGAATCTGTGTTTGATGCTTGAGGAAGGAGGGTCCAGCAAAGAAAGTACTGCAGACCAAGTGGGGTCAGAGAAAGGAGAGGAAGAAGTACCTGCTTGGTTGTCATGTATTCGGGGAGCATTCCTCCAGAAACAGTTTTTGTTTTATTGATAAGGTTGTCATAAAGTTACACCCTCTACTGCAGTCACAACCTCGGACAAGCACTAGAGCAGCTTGTAGTTATCAAAGCTAATGTGTCCTTTAACCTTTAAACTGCAAACTGCTGCAGGTGGTAACATACTTTGCCATCCACCATAGTAGCATTGTAATCTTCAGGACTACATTTGGAGGGAAAGCCACTTTACTTTTCCATCTAAAGTATGAAGCCAAATGGAATAACATTGGGCTTTGCCTGTGTCAGACTTATCAATGTGCGTGAAGCTGATGTGGACAGTACCAACATTGCCGTTCCCCAATCCAGGTCAGCCGCTTGACAGAATCTCGCTCTTTCAACTCACACCTGGTTTAAATCTGCATCATGCAAATCTGTGCATAGTTTCCTCATTCATGAAGAACTAGGTCTTTCATGATATCTTCAGATCTGACAGACAGTAAGTTTGCAGTTTAGTTATTGGTTGATAAGGAGAAGCAGTACAAAGCAGAGAAGGAGTAGGAGAAGCATAAACTTCACCATGGCCAACAAATAGAGCTCCCAGAGAGCAGCTATACATGGCCTAAATTATTAACAATGCAGTCCATCCTCCGTACAGCAACAGTCCCACACTTGTTATCATCATCCTCACTTATTGACTCCCTTGGTCCAAGTTTATTATTTTTTTCCTTCACTGCAAGCACATTGTTATATCCAGAACAAATCAAGTAAACTTTTACCCTCCAACATCATCTCAGAATTAATGCAAGCTATCATTCCTAAAGGTACCAGCACTTCAAGCTTGTTCTTTGTAAATGCTCATCAACATTCATTCTTACTTTGTTTTTTTTCTCTCCTTGGGAAGTGGGCAACTAAATGTCCTTTGGTGGCCATTTAAATGATTTATCTGGATGAGTCCAAACTGTTGTGAAGTTTAGGAGCCCAGCTGCATACTGCAGCATTTGTGTAGTCCATGATTCGCAAGGGCAATGGCACAGTGAGAGGTAGTGGTTCTGGCACTGTCATCCTGAGTGAAAATACTGGGTGTTTCTGTCAAGAAGACCAATCATTTGGGACTACACCAGCTCTTTAACATCTCTCTTTGGAACAGAGCTCAAGAGTGCTCTGGCACTCTCCAAATTCCTGTCTACAGTCATAATCAAAGCTAGCCTTGCAAATCTTGTGAGAACATTCAGGCATTTCTAGCAGTGTTGGCAAATCATATGGGATAAGCAGGTATTAATCTGATCTGCTGTGGTTTTCCACTGTTGTAGAGAGGATCTTCTGGTCTGTAAGGGGCAGCTCCACCTACTCTGCCTTGATGGGAGCCTCCTGACTAGAATCAGAAAAACCAGGAAAGAATCTGCAGAAATATATGTCTGGAGATATGTACCACGTTTTCTATGGCCACACTGCATTTCATGCACTGATATGTGTCTGCTGCCTTGGATTGGATTAGGACAATTTGCAGTCCTGCCATATGAGAGTGGATTGCATGTGTGCCTGGAAGAATGCTAGCAGGCATATGTGTGGCATCGTTGGAATTTATGGAATGGGATGCCATTGTTTAAATTATTACAGCAAGCTCAGGAATCTCTTGTAAGCTTGCTTTGAGATCTTATAAATAGAGAACAGGTAAGCAAACATCTTTTTCATCTGGATGATTTCATCAAAAAGCTAATTTCCTGACTGGAAGTGTCAAGCCTGTATTCGCTCAACAGCCAGATCATGGGAACTGTATGCGATATTAGTACCAGGAGTATCAGCAATCATGGGGTAATATCACACAAGTTCACAAGTTCTGGCAATAATAAAAATTACAGTTTGATTACAAACCTCATATCTATAGGTGGTCCTCAACTTATGATGGGGTTGTGCTCCAGAAAGTCCATCGCAAATCAAAAAAATCATAAGTCAAAAAAGAAAAGTTCACCTACCATTTTTTAATAATTACATTTTGATTACCTTTATTCCTCATTGGGAAAAAATGCATTAATGTACACAGCTGAAAGCACACTGGACATGAAGAATATTTGAAGGATTGAACTAAAATTAATTGCTGTATGGTGGGATGCTAAAGTGACGGGGTCATCAAATTACTTCCTTCTGATGATGCTCGAGAGCAGCTCATGGAACACACTGCAGAGGCTGCGAGCCATCGCAAGAGAGCATGATGTACAATATTGTCACGTGATGCTGCCATCGCCCAGCATTGCAAGAGAGTAAAGTACCGCATTATCACAAGCGCAGGAATAGATCAAAATTCAAAATTGAAAGTACAGATTCGAGCCATCGTAACTGAAAAATTGTGTCGGCCCATCGTAAATAAGGGAGCACCTGTATTTTCAATACTGGATTAATTTATTCATCACGTGTTCTGGTATATCTCTCCCTGTCATATACTCAGAATCTTTCTAATTTTAAATCAAGTAAAAATGTTCTTCAGAACTATTGACATCCACTATCCCACTTTCAGATTTCAGATTGAGATTCTTTTCCTATGGGAAAGGCAGAATTCCCACTTACTCAGTGCAAGAAAAAGGCTATACTCAATGTACACATGTAAACAAATAAAGAAATGTAAACAAACTGTACAATACAGAGAGAAAAAAATTAATAAAAGTTCAAAAGTAAGAGTCCTTAAATGAGTCCGTGATTCAGTTTGTTGTTGAGGAATCTGATAGTGCAGGGGTAGCACGTTCCTGAACCTAGTCGCGTGAGTTTCACATTACCTGTACCTCTTTCGTGATGGTAACAGTGAGAACAGAGCATGTGCTGGGTGGTGTAGATCCTTTTTTTAATTTTAAAAAAATTTTCTCACTATGAACCATATTAACCAAAATACACACAAACATTTCCTTCTTGAACATACACAGTGCAATTTTCTCCCCTTTTCCCCCACTCCCTCCCCTCCCTCCTTCCCACCCCCCCCCCCCTCGCTACCCGGTGGTGTGGATCCTTGATGTTTGCTGCTGCTCTCCAATGGCAGAATTTCCTGTAGATGTTCTTGATGGTGGGGAGTATTTGCCTGTGATGTCCTGGGCTGTGTCCACTACCTGTGGCAAGGCTTTCTGCTCAGGGATATTGGTGTCCCCATACTAGACCAAGTTACAGCCAGTTAGCATCTGTCGAAATTTGCATGTGGTACGAGTTTGTCAGTATTACAGCTCTCACATTTTCATGCCACTTTTAACTATTTTACTTTGCTTCTTTCCACTGAGTTAAGGTGCAAATGATGATGTGCTTTTGTTTCAACTGATGTCTCTCCATTCTCTATTGCCGTTAAGCCAGAATAAAGTCACATAGTTTTAACATTGGGGAATTCTGCATTGGAATGTAGCATTATGCAATACCTGAATAGAAAATTAGCTCAAAAATGATTCATACATTGAATGGAGTAAACTTAGAAAATCTGTTCATTCAGAACTTCTTTGTAAATGGATGCAGTCCTTTCAGTTGCATCACTGATAGATATTGCTCTGCATAATACACTTTTGTATTATGTATTATGTACTTTTGTATTGATTTGAGATCTGTTGTCAGATACCAATTCCTCTGATATACTATCAGTTGCTATAATCAGTCTTAACTGCATTAATGCATGAGGTGCATCATTTATAACCTCAGACCTCAAAGTTAAATCCATTTAGAATGAGTGCAGATAAGGGCTAGAAAGTTATTACTACTTTTTTTTGGGAGGGGAGTGGGTGTCAAAAATCAAGAAGGATTCATGTAGGGGAGTCTTTGCTTGCTTTTTTCTGAATTTGTGACAGATTGTCTTACCGATCTCTGTCAGTACCTGACCAATGTATTAAAGCTGCAATAATCTATTAGCCAATGACTTGGAAGTCTCATTTCTTTGGCAGCTAGCTCACTGTGTATTCTTTCAGGCATTGGGACCTCCATTCCTTCACTCTCTTTCATGCACTGGCATTCAGTTCCTTCACTCTCTTGATGTTACTGATAAATACATTCACCCATTGTTTGAGGCATCACATGCTTCAATGCCAATGGCTAAATCTGGTTTAACTCCCAAAAATTCTCAGTCACAGTCAAAGGGGATCTGACCAAAGCTATCCCGTTTCTTCACTCGAGAAATGGCTTCAGCCTTGCATTTGAAAGCGTCCAAACCATTGAATTAAACAGTTTGGAGAGAATAGAAAATTTCTGGTGTAGTAAAATTTTAATCTTTTCATTTTCACATTAAGGCGTATGTTTGTGAATCTTTTCTGAAATGCTAGGACTGTCTTTGTAGCAGTGGCAATGCGGGAGTCATGGAGTGATTAAAAATAAACTGCTAGAAGAACTCGGTGGGTCAGGCAGCATCTCAGAAGCAATCATAAATTAGATCAGCCATGATCGTATTGAATGGTGGAGCAGGCTCGATGGGCCATTTTTGGCCTACTCCTGTTCCTACTTCCTATGTTCCTAAGTAAAGGGATGGTGAACATTTGAGTTTGAGACTACTTCATTCAGTTCTCAGAATGGTGGAGACTTGAGCGGTGCCCCAGAGGTAGGTGAGGACAAAGGAAGTTAGTGAATTACTCTAGTGATTTTTTTTAAATGCTCCAGTTTACAGCATCTGCAGACTGTGTCTCAACATTGAGGTTATTTTGACGCTGGTTAAGGTTGTGTCATTGGTCAGTGCAATTCCATGGGGCAATTTGGTATTTGAGTTCAGATGCTAATGGCAAGGTAATGTTGGCTTCTTTTTGTCCAAATTTAATTGAGCATTCATTCACATGTGACGCCCAACATTGTGAGGAGCTTGGTTGGTCTTGCCAGGGCAGCTCACATTACTGAGAAACAACTTTAAACATAGGATAAACATGTAAAGATGGAGTAACCACTGTTTAGTAAGGAGTATATTCATTTTATGCTCTTGTTTATAAAAGACAAACGTTTGTGGTGATGAGCAGAGTAACAGCTAGTTAACGAATTCAAAGGAATGTGACAGATCATAAATTCCTGGAGCAAACCTCTGCCTTTGACCCTACAACTTCTGTTAGCTTGATCAGTAATGTAGCGTAAAACAAATGTGCTTCGTTTATAATGTTTGGAACACAGAGCTCCATCTGAGTGATTACTGATTTAGTCATTTAGCTGTGAGCACAGTTCAAATTGTTGCATTCAGAGGAAGTAGTTTCTTGCTTTTGGGTTCCAGTTGCAAATCAGAGCAAATGTTGAATCAGTTTTGTATATCATCCTCTACTTTTTTTACATATAAGTGCAGTATTCCACAGGGTTGGGACTAGATGAAAGAAATAGATTTACATGGTCATGAAATGACAAGGAAACAAATTCAGGAAATTGGATAAATAATCACATAAGTGTGAAGTTGTGCAATGAATTACTGGTTCACAGGCCTCTATGCTTTCAAGGCATTCAGGCAAAAAGCTTTCAAATCCCTCAGGATTTGTTAACTCTTTGTTCTCCATTTTTAATTACGCAAAGTATCTAACTGTAGAATGATGGACAAGATATTATTTAATTATATCATCCCATTTTCAAAACATTTTTAGGTTTTGTAGTTATTCACTGACATATATCCTCCTTTAAATGTTCTTTTCTCAGCTTTGGCTAACAGTCGTGGAGAATTTCTTTTAAATGGAGATTTTGTGGTCAGCATGTTTAAAAGGGAAATTAAAGTTAGAGAAGCTGTGATTGAGTATAGTGGGTCAGATAATGGAGTGGAAAGAATCAACTGCACCGATCGGATTGAAGAAGAGCTAATAGTTCAGGTAAATGAACATGCATGGCAAAATTCTGTACACAATATTGTTCTATGTTGTAGATTTCCTTCCATAAAAGTTGATTAGTTTTGTTAATGCTGTACTTTTCCCACCAGGTTTTGTCTGTGGGAAATCTGTACAATCCTGATGTGCGATATTCATTCAACATACCCATTGAAGATAAGGTACAGCGTTTTTTTTGGGATCAGTTTGGTCCTTGGCAGGATTGCAACAGGCTTTGCCAAGGTAAGAAGCTCCATAATACTCCACTAAATAGTGAAGAAGTACATGCATTGTATGCATTATAGTATCGATTCCTTTAGTGAATAATAGTTGTAAATTATGTCAGTAAGATTTGCTGTTTGTCAATATTCTGGAATTTCATCCTGTGTTTAAACAGGTGAAAGGAAGAGAAGACCGATTTGTACCAGGGAAAGTGATCGGCTTGTTGTCTCTGATCAGAGATGTGATCAAATTCCACGGCCAGTATCTATAACTGAATCGTGCAATACAGAATGTGAAATACGGTACAAAATATTCTGATTTTATAAATGATGTACAATATATGCTATTAAATCTATGTTGTTTTCCTTACATAATAAATCATTTGCCTTTAGTGTGCAGAAATGCCAGTCTTATGTCACAAATAGAAATAGCACAGGTGCAGATCCTTACTGCTACTGCTTATGCAGTCCACCAACATCTGCTTTTATTCCTCATCTCCTGTATGTGTCTTGGTGACGTTAAGGAAAGAAATTGGGTTAGGTTTCACATGTGCATGCCATTTACAAATGCTTAGTTTATTGGAACCCCTGAATACAAACAAACTCCCATAATATTGAATTAAAAACTCCTAGGAATAACAGAATGAATTTTCTCCCCCTTCCTCTCTTTCTCTCTCCCCTCCCCCCCCCTCTCTCTCTCTCTCTCTCTCTCTCTCTTCCCCCCCCCTCCCGTTTTAGTAATTGTTCTTATCAGTCTTGTGAATTTTTGATTCATTAATATGTTAGGAGGGTATTGTTGCAATATTAAGTGATTTTTGTGTATTTTTCTAGCATATGGTCAAAACCAGCTGATAAGTGTCTGCAAAAACAGAATCAGTGTTAATGGAGCGAGGGATGGGACAGGGAGGATGGACCTTCTCATAAGTGTGCTGCAATTTTCTAGTGCCCATGGGTCAATTGGTATTAGTTGTACTGACCCAGTAAACTTCTTAAAGAAGAAAAAGTAGAGCTAAATAGCATCTTTTATGACCTCAGGCTAACCCAAAACATCGTACAGACAATTAAATACTTTTAGGAAGTATTGGCATTGTTGCTTTGTACAAAATGTAACAGAATATTTGTCTGCAGCAATGTTATTCTAAGTATTGTATGCAATAATTCAGGAGTGGTACTTCAAACCACAACTTTGTATCTCTCAGCCATCTGTGCACTACTTGTGAAAATTATGTACATTTTCTACATATTGTATACAGTCATAGAGTTAGAGATTTATACCCCATGAAATTCAACCGAACTCAAACAAACCAACCAAGGTATCTCCCTGATCTTGTCCCATTTGGCTGCTTTTCTCATCCTGTCCGTGTCCAAATCTTTTTAAATATTGTCATTGCACCCACCTCTGCTGCTTCCTTTGGCAGCTCCTTCCATACCCCCTCAAACCTCTGGTTTTTTTTTAGATGCCACTCAGATCCCTTTCAAATCTTTCCCTCTGACCTTACATAATTGTTGTCCCATTTTAGACTTCCCTATCCTGTGGGGAAAAAAAAAATCTGTGGCCATCCTTTTTGTCCATGTCTCTCATGAGTTTATAAACCTCTTTAAGGCCACTCCTCAGCCTTCTATACTCTGGGGGGAAAAAAACTAGCCTCTCCTTGGATTCAAGCCTTCCAGTCTTAGCAACCTTCTACAGGTAGTATGTTTTTACATGCTAAATTAATCACATCCAACGGTGCACGATAGTTGCAGGTAAATATTCTAAACAATTGTTTCCATCAGCTGCAAAAATACAAAAAAAATACACAAGATACTGTACAAAGAAGAGCCTGCAAAATAAGTTAACTGATGATGAAACTCCCAGCTTGTTAATAAACTATGGTATTTACTCTGGAGTAGATGGCATGTTGCCAGAAAAAGTGAATGTACAGCTCAATGTGGGCCTGGCTATCGGACTTTGGACATCTACTGTGCGAAATATAGTCGATCGGAAGGAAAGACAGAAGTAGATGCGAGGTACTGCAGCTATCAAGCAAAACCAGATAATAAGGAAGCATGCCGTGGAGATTGCAATGCAGGAGGATGGCAGTATTCATCATGGTCTGAAGTGAGTGATGCCTGAAATGCCTCTTTTGGAGAACAGCAAATTCAAAATACAAACTAATCAAGTAATTACGACAAAGGAAACAATAACGCTTAATGTTTTGTTGGAAGAGATATTTAAGTGCACACTACACTCATGAAAAGCATGTAGTACTTTTGTTTACTTTAATTACAAACACATATTCAAAAAATATGAATGATTTACGAGAACAATGCTGTCAAATGTGGCATGTGATAAATGATATTAACACATTGCCAAAGAAAACTTTGTGAAATATTCCTTCATGAGGATAATGTTTGGTAAATAAAATGTACTTGTGGAATTTGAACTAATTATAGCATGTGGCGGAATATATACATTTCTCACGTTTCTCAATTCTGATGAAAGGCTATTTTTCCCTTTACAGAGATGCTGCCTAACCTGGTAAATATTTCCTGCATTTTGTTTTTATTTTTAGGATGAAAATACTGTGTTAAAAATTTCCTCAGAGAAAAATTGCACACAATCATCCAGTACACAATTTTCTGATGTAAATACATTAACAACCCGGATGTAAAATTAAAATTCAAAATGTCTTCTTGGGGAAAACTTTACCTTCTGCTCAAAGTAGATTACTAAGTGAATATTTTTTGTAATAATGTTAGTTTGTTTAAAAGAAATGTAGTCTGAAATGAAAATTTGTTCTAACTTGACTATAAGTATCACATGCAGGTAAATAGCAAAATTCAAATGTGCAAAAGAAATTGCTTTTTTAAAAATTACTTTAATTGTTCTGTACAAAATATCATACTTATTACTGTTCAGCTTTTTTTCAATCTCTTCATCTTTTAAAACATTTTTCATGTACCATGTCAGCCACACCAAATGTGCAGTAATATGATTTTATGATTTGCCCAAAATGAAAACAATACAGGACTAGGATTTATGGTCAGTGGCAGGAAACCTTTAACTCTGTACCATGAGCAATCTGGGCAGGTCACAAGTTGTGGAGGGGTTCTTTGATATCTCCAGAGTCTTTTGTAACCCTAACACCATTGTGCGCATTTGTGTAAGGGGAGGCAGTATTGGCCAGTGCCAATCTCTTCCATATGAAAGATGTTTAAAAAAAACTCCCATGTCACACCCAAGCCGAGCTTGAATAATCACGATGGTCAAAAGCTTGAAAGACCTCTGACATTAAAAATTTTTTGGAAACATTGAAAAATAATTACAAACAATAAAAAATTAAATTGTAAGATTTTTTAAATGCTCAATTAAAAAGTCTACATTAACTACCATCACCGTCACTGATGGTAGGTTCAAGGTTCCTTGTTGGTCTTCCCTTGGAATCCTAAGTCTGTATACTTTTGGAAGAATAGTTCTGAACATTAATTGCAACATCAAGGATTCAAATTGCTGACAGTCACTTGTGAAACTATTGATAATTCTCTCAAAGATGCAACCCAAAATTATTGTTGGCGTGAAGGGCGCTGGACAAAATGGCAACTCTCTGCCTGCCTTACAGTAAGACCAAAGTTAAAGAATTTCATGTATGTGTCAATAATGGAACCTCTACCTATTATCTTATCTTCAAAAATAGTTCTAATAACATCATACCTCATCAAGAATTTTAGAATTGGATTGATGTCATATTTGTTTTTTTTTTGAAGTGTTCAAAGAGTTGCGGTGGTGGTACACGAAGGCGAAATGCAGTTTGTGTCAATGCCATGGGGACGGTTCTTGGAGATAACAAATGCAGTCAACAAGAAAAGATGATAATCCAGCGATGCAATGAATATACCTGTCCTGTGTGGAAAACAGGTGAATGGTCAGAGGTTAGTTGGATTTTATTCTACATGTTTTATTTGGAAAATCAAAGACAGTTGTAGTCACTTTTTTAAAAAAAAAGAAAGTTTTCCTCCAAATAAGAAGCAATTTGATTTATATCTTTTAAAAAAAGTCACTGTGTTGAATTTTTCGTGGTCATTAAAGCCAGTTGCATTTTGAAGATTTATTTTCCTTTGGGGCCCCCTGCTGGGCACCTGATGCAGGGCATACTTGATGTTTGCTGCACCTGTGAGGAAATGATTGATCTACTTGACCAGATGAATTCCCACGCAAGGCTTCTCGTATGTTTAAGTTTATTTGTCATAGAGCACGTGGTAAAGTGAGAAGGATGTTCCCGTGAACATTTGTACCACTGTATAAGAGAACAATTGACAGAGTACAGGATTACCATGAAAAAGATCAATGAGCACTAAGCACGATAGCACTATTATGGGATTCATTGTAGAAACCATGTGACACCAGTACCTCTGAGCATTACTATTCCCATTCATATTAGAATATTCACTGATGGTCCGTGATTGATCACGGGATGAGATCACATGAGAATGTTAGTCAATGCCTTCCATGTGTATGGAGACTGTACATGTGACAGGATCCTTTTATTTCAGTGGTTCTCTACCTCTTTCTTTCCACTCGCCTACCACTTTAAGTAATCCCTATACCACAGGAGGTCTGTGATTAGTAAGGGATTGCTTTAGGTGGGATGTGAGTGGGAAGGGAAGGTTAAGAATCACTGCTCCAGACCCAATTGTTTCTGAAATATTTTCCTTGAGAAAAATTGTCATTGACTCATTTTATTGGAGTTGTGAAACCGTGCACGTAACGAGTTAATGAGGTATGATTAAAACAGTGGTTTTCAAATGTTTTTTCTTTCCACCCACATACCACTTTAAGCAATCCCTTACTAATCACAGAGCACCTACGGCATAGGGAATACTTAAAGTGGTATGGGAGTGGAAAGAAAAAGGTTGAGAACCATTGTTATATGTCATGGTGTAGAGAGGGTAGATGTTGAAAATCTTTTGCTGATGCTACATTCTTGGTGTCAAAATGTTGTAAATTATTAAACTCCACAATTCAAATATCAGTGCAAATATTACGTTGTTTTAAATAATAATCAGGGCATTACTGAATAAGATGATAAATTATGCATTGGTAGTGCAATATGCATAGATGTCACTTCAAAAATATCTCTGGGTTAGCTAACGCACCAAGGGCTAAACAAGCTAATGCCTTCATTTGTGTTTAGAAACCCTTATATTGATCAAGATGCACATTAGCAGAGGACTGGCTTTGTATATGAAGCCAGATATAGCAGCTGCTGGAAACCTCCAGCACCCTGGGTTCAATCCTAAAATCCACTGTTGTCTGTGTGGAGTTTGCAAATTCTTTCTGTGATCCTGTGGATTTTCCCAGGAGTTCCAGTTTTCTTGGACATACCAAAGATGTGCTGGTTCTTAGCTTAATTGCCTACTGTAAATTATGTAAATTATTACAGTAGGCAATAAACTATGTAAATTATCCATAGTGTAAGGGTAATTTAATGTAAGGGAAGGATCAGAGGGTGTTAATGGGCCTGTAATGGAATAGATTGCAGGAAATAAATGGAGGGATGAAATTCAAGACACAGACTACACCTGCTGAAATCCGAAGCTACACCCAATCTTCTGGAGGAACTCGTTGGGTCAAGCAGCATCGGTGGGAGGTTAGAAAGGGGTCAATGCTTTAAGCCGAAGGACTGAAGAAGGCTGGTAAAGAAGCTGTGTGAAGAGGACAGTCTTGGGAGATGAGATAGGGATTCCCACACACACTTTGGGATTGCTCTGAGAGGCACCATGAACTTGATAGGCCAAAAGCACTCTTTCTCAGTCATGAGGAAATACAACTAATAATAGGTGCTATGTTGATTGTTCAACTATTTTCTGTTGTTGTAGATAATTAAAAATGATTGGGTATCACGACGAAACCATTCTTGTGTATTTTGTCAATTCATTAGTTGCCCATGTTCGAAAGAGCAAGAAAAGAAAGGTAGCTAATTATTTGTAACATTTGTATCTTGAAGATTATAATTTAATATTGACAAAATATTGCAATTGAGGAACAACAGAGTTTTAACAAATTATTGGCTATATTTGGCATGCTGAAATTCATGAACACCAGAATGTTCAAGTTTACATCATTCATATTGTTTGCAATGAATGAAAACTGTGAGACAAAAATCAAGGAAAATATCACTAATTACTTGCCTATTGCAGTATAAAGAAATTTGAGTGAAAAAAAGTACATGCTTATTTAAACTGGTGTCAATTACAGTGCTTAGTGACATGTGGGAAGGGATTCAAGCATCGTCAAACTTGGTGCCAAGTTGGAGAAGAACAATTGGATCATGGGTTTTGTAACTCTGTGACAAAACCAGAGTCAGCCCAAGCTTGTCAGCAGCAGGAGTGCGCAGCATGGCAAGTTGGTCCGTGGGGACAGGTACATTCTATTGTAATCATTTAATTTCAGTATTTTTTAGTCATTTTTATTCATTTACTCTGCACTTTTACTATATGTTTGTCAAGAGTAGCAAAGTATCCACAGAATATCCAGCAGATGGAGAATTAATATGATCAGAAAGAAAATATTATTTACATGTTTATGATTCCGCCACCAGCTCGCAATATCAATCTCATGGAATTATTATAAACAAAAGTAATGTTTTTACAGAAACACTTACTAAGAACAATACCGTCAAGTCATCTTTACCTATCGTTCATACCATGCTCGTAAAGTCAAGATGCGTTTCTCCAGGACCAGGAAGCATATTTACATAAATACAAGTTAGAATAGAAGTTAAACACATTGAAATATTAAGACATATCCAGTAAAAGTCCATGGCACACTATTCATATATGTTCTGGGAATTCTGGAGCCTGATGGCTTGGGGAAAAAAAAATCTATTGCCCAATCTCGACGTAATGACCCGAGTCCTATGGCACCTCCTAGCAGCTAGCAGAAGGGAAACAATTTATGTGAGGGGTGCATGGAGTCCTTCACAATGTTTATTGCCTTTCGCCTGCATCATGTCCTTCATGGTAAGAAGAGAGCCCCCAGTGATCTTTTCCGCTGATATCCATATCCTCTGGAAGGTCTTGCAGTCCGAGGAGGTACAGTTTCCAAACCAGGCAGTAATACGGGATGCTCTCAATACATCCTCTGTTGAATGTAGTGAGGATGGAGGGAGGGAGATGGACTTTCCTCAGCCTTTACATGTATTAGAGGTGCTGCAGGGCTTTCTTGGCAATGGAGCTGGTGTTAAGGGACCAGCTGAGATTCTCCGCCAAGTCCACTCCAAGGAACTTGATACTCTTGATGACTTCATTGGTGAAGCCGTCAATGGTTAGCGGAGCGTGGTTTCCCCGGGGCCTCCAGAAGTCAACTATTTGAACTATTTTAACACAGTTGTGAGTTATTAAACCCATCTCTTCAGCAATCTACTTCTCCTTATGAGCGACAAGATTAGTTTTATTTGGTTTTCATGCAAATTAATGTTTTGGTGAGAAAGGTACATACTCCAATAAGTTTCTGATAGAAAAATAGTCCAACACCTCAACCTCTTCCCTCCCTTTAACACTTTCAAAGTTATCTTAAATTTCTGCCTTCAGATTTCTGTCTTACCATTTAGTAGAAATAATGGCAATTTACACCTCTACCTTCTTCCAGTGGTATTAGTGGAAAAATGGTGTCAAAAATTAGTGGCACTGAAAACCATAAATATTCAGGGCCCGATAAATGGTATATAATAAAAAACATGCAGAATGAGAGTTAGAATTTTGTTGTCATGAACAATTCACAAAATTGTGTTTTGCGGTAGCAATCATAGTGCAAACATTCATATTATAAATATAAAAAATAATGGTAAGGCAGTGTCTTTGGTTCACTGATCATTCAGGAATCTGATGGCAGTGGGGAAGAAGCTGTCCTTCTGCCGCTGAGTGTTTGTCCTTGGGTTCCTGTGCCTTTTTCCTGATGGTAGCAGAGTGAAGAGGGCCTGGCCTGGGTGGTGGTGGGGGGTCTTTGAGGGTAGAGACTGCTTTTTTTAAGACTCTGCCTCATGTAGAGGTCCTGGATGGAGTGAAGTCTGATGCGTGTGATGTCGCCGGCCGAGTGAACAACTGCAGTTTTTTTCTTTTCCTGATATCAAGCAAATAATGAGTTTATTCATTTTTGGAATCTGGGTGTTGCTGGCAAGACGAGCATTTGTTGTCCATCCCTAACAACCCTCGAGAATGTGTGTCTGAGCTTCTTTCTTGAACCGCACAAATTAAGGTCCTTCCACCGCCCAACAGGGGAGGACCTCCCAGCCTTTAGATCCAGCACTGAAGACATCGTCAATGTTAAGTCTGGATAGTGCTTGACTTGGAGGGGAAGCTACAGGTGGTGGTTTTCCTCTGCTCCTGCTGCCCTTGCCCTTCTTGGTGGAAGAGTTCAGAGATTCGGAAATGTGAATATATTAAGGGACCTTCGTGTCTGTGAAAGCAGCCACTGAAAGCACAGATGCAGATTCTGCAGGCAATTAAAAAATCTAATAGAATGTTGGCCTTCATTGTGAGAGATTTTGAGTATATGAGCAACTTATCCATGATTGGTGAGATCCGTATATAGGTTAGGTCTTCTTGGCGAAGTACAGCTTGTGCGCAATGGAGGTTAACGAGATTGAATTCTGAGATGGCAGGATGTGCATTAACTGGGACAGTAGTCCCTGGGGTTCAGAATAATGGGACTAAATTTAATTGCAATATTTAAAATGCTATAAGGGCTAGAAGACCGGATGCAAGGTGAATGTTTCTCAAGAGGGTAGCAAGGAGGGTTGGGAGAAGGGAGAGAGACAAAGCAAAAAGAGGTCGCAATCCTCTGAATAACAGTTAAAACGAGATGACAGGAGATTTCTTTTCACTCAGTCAAGTTCAAGTTTTCTGTCACGTGTCAAAAAAAAACAGATGAGTAAACATCCCCTACTCAGTAAAATAATAATGCACAGATCAAAAGTATAATAGTGTAGAGTTTACAGAGAAAAATCAATTGGTGTGAAGCAAATGCATCATTTATTTTACCATTTTGGGTTCACTTAGGAATCTGCTAACAGCGGGAAAGAAACTGTTCTTGAATCTCGTGGTCTGTGATCTCACATGCATGAATCTTTTTTGAAAATTTTATTTAATGGATTTATAAAACATTAAAAAAAATAGAATATACAGATAGAAAAAAAAGTATAATACTCCCCTACCCCCCCTCCTCCCCTCTACTAAACTATATTATCCCCACCCCCCTCCCCCAACTATCGGAGCCTTAAAAAAAATTGAGCATTAAAAGTTAACTGATCGATGTGCCAACTCTGTACATATCATTTACTTAAGATCTGTAGTCATACATTCCAAATATAAACTCCACATTTTAACAAAAAAGGAATAATTATTTCACAAGTTGTAGGTTATTTTTTCCAAGTATAAACACGATTGTAATTCACTTTGCCATCTTTGTATATTCAATTCTACATCATTTTCCAAGTAACAGCTATGCATTTTCTTGCTCCTGCTAACCCTAACCGCACTAATGCCAATTGTGATTTGTCAGCCAACCCCGGAATAATTGCATTCATATAACTCAATAAACACATCATTGGATCTAATTGCAAATCAATTTGAATAAATCTCTCAAAAATTTTATAACTTTTTCCTCAAAAGATTTAACTTTCTTACATGTCCAAACAGAATGCATAAAAGTACCTATCTTTTCCCCCACATCTAAAACACAAATCTGATAAACTAAATCCATATTTCGTCAACTTCTCAGGAATCAAATACAATTGATGAAATGAAATTATAATTAACCAAATTATAATTAACCATATTATATCTCACATTAATTAGTTTTGTAACACTATCAGTACACATATTTGACCATTCCTCCCAGGTCAATTCAATATCTAAATCTTTCTCCTATTTCTCTTTTATCCTATATACACAAACTTTGTCCATTTTTTTTCTTGCAGCAACCTATACATATCTGATATAAACCCTTTTGTTTCCTTATCAACCATTAGAATCTCAAACTTTGTTTGACTTGGTAAAATTAAATCCCTACCAAATTGTGTTTGTAGAAAATCTCGGACTCGATGATAAGCCAAAAAAAAATTTGAGGAAATACCACATTTCTCTTGTAATCTATTGAATGTAGAAAATTTACCTGCCTCAAAACAGTCTTGTATAATACTTATTCTTTTCTTTTCCCAATTTTTCAAATAGGGATTATTTAAAGAAAATGGAATTAATTTATTCTGATACAGTGGTGATTTTATTGAGATATTTCCTAAGTTGATCTCGCTTATACCAAATATTCATTATATGTCTTAATACTGGTAATTTATAGTTTTGTAGCAATAAAGGATTCCATTTATAAATAAAATAAGTTTCTTTTTCAAAAATTTGGTCCAGTTCAACTTTTGCCCACACAGGTGGTTGTTGAATATCATATAACCTATTAATAAATTTCAGTTGTGCCGCTTCATAATAATTTTGAAAGTGCGGAATTGAAGTCCACCCCATTCATATCGCCATGTTAATTTTTGCATAGAGACCCTCGACATTTTACTTTTCCACAAAAATAATCGAATTACTTTAATTCCTTAAAAAATTTCTTTAGTATTGCACTTGGAATAGATTGAAAAAGATATTGTATACAAGCATAAATATTCATTTTTATATAATTTACTCTCCCAATTAAAGTTAATGACAAGTCTTTCCATTTCTGTAAGTCAACTTTAATCTTATTTAATAGCGATATATAATTCAAATTATATGGGTCCTGATATTCTCTATTAACTATAACTCCTAAATATTTAATTTTATTAGACCATCTAAATTTAGTAATCTGTCTGCAATCTGTATAATCTTCATCTGATATAGACAATATTTCACTTTTTT
Source organism: Narcine bancroftii (assembly GCF_036971445.1). Classification (NCBI taxonomy): domain Eukaryota; kingdom Metazoa; phylum Chordata; class Chondrichthyes; order Torpediniformes; family Narcinidae; genus Narcine; species Narcine bancroftii. The sequence continues at coordinate 37,346,280 of NC_091473.1, forward strand.
CCCAATTAACTTTATATCTTGAAATTTAGCAGATCCTGCAACACGTTCAAAAATTCTTTGGGATTTATTAAATATATCCACACATCATCAGCAAATAAATTAATCTTATACTCTTGTTCACTTATTTTAATACCTTTAATACCAAAATCTTGTCTTGTAGCTTGAGCCAGAGGTTCTATAACCAAAGCAAACAATGCTGGTAAAAGAGGACAACCTTGCCTAGTTGATCGAGATAACGTAAAACCCAATGAAATCTGTCCATTTGTCATTATTCTTGCAGAATGATTACTATATAAAGTTTTAACCCAAGTAGTAAAAAGCAGTCCAAAATTAAATTTTTCTAAAACCTTAAACAAAAATTTCCACTCGACCCTATCAGAAGCTTTTTCCACATCTAACGCTACTATCATTGGTTGATTAACTTGCTGTCTCACAGCATTAATTATTGAAATCAGTTTAGTAATATTATCAACAGAATATCTACTTTTTATAAAACCAGCCTGGTCAACATGTACTAATTTTGGCAAATGATTAACTATCTATTAGCCAGTACTTTTGCCACAATTTTATAGTCCACATTTAATAATTATATTGGTCGATAAGACACTTTTAAAGGATCCCTATCTTTCTTTGGAATAACAATCAATGCCCTTGAAAAGGATTCTGGAAATAAACCAGTTTCAGTTGCCTGTTTCAAAACTGCCGTATATACTAAAAAAACAAACCATTAAATTCTTTATAAAATTCCATAGTAAATTCATCTTCTCCAGGAGTCTTTCCTCCCAGCATCAATTGTAACGCTTCCTTAAGTTCTAATTCCATAAAAGAACTATCTAAATCCTTAATATCCTTCACACTCAATGATGGCAAATCTAAATTTGCCAAAAAGGAATCAATTTGCTCAGTAATCTGCCTACTTTCAGATGTATAAAGATCACTATAAAATTTCAAAAATTCCTCATTAATTTCCTGTGGTTTATAAGTAATCTCTGAATATTTCCTAATTGCATTAATTGTTCTTGATGCCTGTTCAGTTTTCAATTGCCAAGCTAAAACTTTATGTGCTCTTTCATAATAACATTGCTTCGATCTTTGAATCATTTTTTCATACTTATAAGATTACAAAGTATAATAACGAAGCTTTAATTTAGATAACTGTATCTTATTATCTTCAGTAGAATTCTTCTGGAATTTTTTCTCTAACATTTCAATTTCCTTTTCCAAATTTTGACTTTCAAACAAATACTGTTTTTTTTTAACTTTTGCTGTATAACTAATAATCTGACCTTTCAAATATGCTTTTGAAGCATCCCATAAAACAAATTTACTCTGGACTGACTCTTCATTCATTTGTAAATAAAAAATAGTTTGCTCTCTAATGTATTTAATAAATTCAGAATCTTTTAAATAGCATCTCATTAAATCTCCAACGATAAGTATTTCCTACCTTCTCAATGCCTCAACAAAAAGCCAACAACAACGAGGGATGTTCTACTTTTATACTCAGCATGTACTCTACCTTGCAACTGGGCTGAAACTAAAAATAAATCAATTCTAGAAAATGAATTATGCCATGCAGAATAAAAAGAAAAATCTTTTTCAGTAGGATTCAGTTTCATCCATATATCCACTAAATTTAAATCTTTCATCAGCTCAATTATTCTCTTTGCCATTTTAGTTCTCTTCACAATTTTTGATTTATCCAACAAAGGATCCAAACAACAATTAAAATCCCCTCCTACCAAAATATTCCCATTTGATTGGTTCAAATTTAAAAAGGTGTCTGTAATAAATGATTCATCATCCACATTCAGTGCATAAGCATTCATCAAAGTCCAAGCTTCCAAGAATATTTTACAATTCACCATTAAGACTCTACCAGCATTAGCAAAAAAAATCCAAAATAAATGGTACTTTCTTATTTATCAAAATAGCTACTCCTCTGGCTTTAGAATTGAAGAATGAAGCAATCACAATCACATGTCCAACCCAGTCTCTTTTCAATTTCAAATGTTCCTTCTCTGTCAAATGAGTTTCTTGCAAAAATGCAAATTCCACCTTCAGCTTTTTAATATAATCCAGTATACGTTTCTGTTTTATCGGATGATTTAACCCCTTAACATTAAAAGTCACATAATTCAAATTATTCATTATATCCTATAGAGTGGCACAACACAGTCAGCTCTTACACTAAAAGTCAGCTCCCCCTCTAAATCTACTAAAAAGAAAACACCCTCACACAAACAAAGGAAAGTAAACCTCCCCTCCATACAAAGTCTAAATTAAGATTAATATATAGAAAAAAGAAAAAAACCCTCCCAACGAAGTAAAAAAAAACCCTCCCTCCTCCTCCCCCCCCCCAAAAAACTGCTGAGCAGTATCCCCCCTCGTCAACCTGGTGTGGTTGGTACCACTAGTGACAGGTTCAGCAGGGTCATCCACTCCTCCCTGGACGGACTTCCAAAAACAGTTATTGTCCAGGTTGATTTGTAGTATCTTCTGCCACGTCAATTAATTGTACCATCTCCATCTTCTGCAGTTCTTAACTTTGGAAATGTTGATTACTGACTTCTTAGAAGGATCGAAACTCAACTTGTTTTCTGGTAAAAAAATTGGCAAAGGAGAAAGCATCCTGAGATTTTTCAAAAAATTGATACTGAGATGGCCCATAAAACACTTTCAACACCGCTGGATATTTAAATGTTGATCTATAACCTTTCCTCCACAACACTGTCTTAACATGATTAACTGCATAAGTTCCTGACTTAAATCCGCATTTTAAAAGAACACTACTGCCTTGAATCATTATTGAATTCTGATCAAACGAGCTTTCTGCACAGCAAGACGTAAAATCGTCTTCCAATCCTGATATTTTAAACGTCTAATTAAAACTGCTCTCGGAGGTTGTCCTGGAAAAGGTTTCCTTCTTAACGCCCGATGAACCCAATGCAATTCCAGTCCATCTGGGAATGATTCCATCCCCAATATTTCTGGAATCCATTTACGAAAAAATTTCGTAGGATCTTGTCCTTCGATATCCTTCGGAAGTTCAACTATTTTGACATTATTCTGTCGACTTTGGTTTTCCAATGAGTCAATCTTTTGCATAAACATATCCCATCCAGACACTGATTCTTCCACTTGATCCATTCGGTCATCAACATTCTTACATCTTTCCTATACTTTATCCACTTCAATCAAATATTTATTAAGGTCCCCTTTCATAGCAGCAATTTCTCCACACACATGAGATACTTTGCCTTTCACTTCAACAAGTTGTTCATCAATATTATGAAAGCCATTAGTTATATAGGTCATAATATTTTCATTCTGCTTTGTTAACTCTTCAAACATTGTAACCACGTCAGGTCCAGAAGGATTTGTTAAAGTAGGTGAAATAGCAGATTTAAAAGAAGAAGCCATTTTTGTAGTTCTGGGCCCTCCTTCCATTGCTTCAGCTGCCATCAGTAACAATTCCTGGTCCTCTTCGTCCAAATATTCAACTTGCTCTTCCTCTTCATTTTCTCGTATTAAAACATCCTCTCTGGCCGCCCTGCTGTGTGTCTGGACCCCAGTCCATGTCGGGCCAACCTCCTCAGCCTGACATGGAGCAGGTCCCCCGCAGCACGGAACTGGTCCAGCACATACCCATAGGGCCCGTTGCGTGGTAGCGTGCACTCGCTGGCACATTAGCACGTGTCAGGATGCTGGCGGCAGCGCTGTTTCACCCGTACCCCTGCACGGACCCGATTGACTCGCCACCCCTGGCCACACTAACCTCGTCAAGCCCACAGACGTCCTGACCAACGTCGGCACCATCTTTCATCGACTGGATCCTTTGAGAGGTTGATCTTCTTCCAAGTTCATCCAGAGATGTCCTCTGAGGTTTGGGTTCATACTTAATTGATCCTGATACACCTCCTGTTTGGTAGGCCAAGATTTTTCACTCTTTCCCATAACTTTAATAACTAATTTATTTTGCTTCTCATCTCTTCCTTTCTTCATTTCTTGCAACCCCAACACTTAATACTTCATCTAATAGACTTTTTAACTTTTAAACAGTCTTTACAGTTCGGGCATTAATAAGTCCTGCCAGGGAAAAACAGATCCCACGTTTTTGTTCTACGCCATTTTGCCATGCCCCTCATGAATCTTCTTCCTGACAGGAAGGTTGTGAACAGAGTGTGGCCAGGATGGGGTGAGTCTTGTCAGGTGTTGGCTGGTTTTCTAATATAATGGGAGTTGTAGATGGACTCAATGGAGGGGAAGGAGATATGTGTGATGCTGGAGCTACCTTCACAACCCTCCACAGTTTCTTGTGATGGTGGATGGAGCAGTTTCTAAACTATGCAGTAATACACACTCACAGGATGGTGCTCCTGTAGCAGTTGTTAAGGGATGCAGTTGTCATGCCAAATTTCCTTAGGTTTCTGAGGAAGTAGAGGTAATTGTGCATGTTCTTGGCCATTGCATTGACATGAGTGGAACAGGACAAGTCACTGGAGTTTACCCTGAGGAACTTAAAGCTGTCTGCTTTCTCTTCCTCAGCATCATTGATGTGGACTAGGAAGTAAGCTCTGCACCTCCACTGGAATTCTATGGCTAGCTGATATTGAGGGAGATGTTTTTGACCTGGTACCAAGCCACAAGTCCTTCATTCTCCCTTCTGTACTCCATTTGTCATTGTTAGAGGTAATGCCCTCGACAGTGGTGTCATCTGGAAATGTATGGATGGAGTTGTTGCAGTATTTGGCCCTGCAGTACAGGGAGAAAGAATATGCAGTCTTGTGATATTGAGGGTGATTGTAGATGATCATCAGTGATGTACCTGGAACCTGCGGTTTGCTCCACTGCAGAAGGTCACCGAAGATACTTAAAAAGAGGTTTCTGGACTAAGTACGTAATTTACGGTTGATATTAGACACACTGCTCCCAAGATATCCACTGAATAGCCACTTCATCAGTTTGATTAATCTAAGATTGTAGGTAATGAAATGGAGGAAAACTTGTATTTGTACTGAATGGCAGAGCAGGTTCAAAGAGCAAAGAGCTCTTGCTCCTAACTTTGTGTTTCTATGTTTTATATCTTTGAAGACCTCTGAAAGTCGTACCTTAATTTTCTTAGCTCAAATATAATCCTTCCTTTCAAAAGGGAAATCAAGGAGGAGCCTGGAGCAACTTGGCAGATCAAGCAGCATTTATTGGAGGGAATTTGCAGTCAATGCTTAATGAAGACTCCTGACCTGAAATATTGGCTGTTTATTTCTCCCTGTGATTGCTGCATCTGCAGTTCCGCATTTCTTCCTTTTAAAAGGAATCTTTCTTTATCAGGATCATCTTGATCAAATTTGAAATGCAGTGTGTTGCAACACAGAAAATTTGAAAAAAAAAGATTTTAAATTTAGACATTCAGCAGGATAATAAGCCCTTCTGGCCCATGACCCACAAATACATCAATTCACCTTATGTTTTATCGGACTGGAGGGAACTGGAGCATCCAGAGGAAACCCACACAGATATGTGGAGAATGTACAAACTCCTTACAGACAATGCCAGATTCAAACCCGGCTCACTAGCTATATAACAGCGTTGCATTAAACTCTACTCCAACTGTGCTTCCCTAGATAGGGACTTTTTTGAATAGTTCATTAGGAAAGGTGGTTGTGATAGGAAGAAGGGGATTGTGAAAGGATGGGGAACAAATCACAGCAATATAAAGAGATAAGCTGCCCAGTGGAAGTGAGAAATGCATGAAGAATAGGTATTTAGGGATGGGGATAAAAAGCAAAATAAGCTGTCATGCAGTCTTGAGTGTTGAAATAGATGTCCTGCCAAAGCAAAGTACATACTTTAACTAAGATGAATCACATGAAGGCAGATGATGGTGTGCCCTTGTGCAAAAAAATGCTACCATGGACATTCTCTACTACATGCCACATGTAGGAGAGCTAGTTGAAAAATGGAATATTCTGATATCAATACTTCCTTTTTTTCCAGAAATATAGAAGAGCAATAAATATGAAAATTAAAACAATGTTAACATGCCGTTTGAAAAGTTATTGATGTGAACATGGATGTTAAGGATGGACTTGTGATCTAGATTTACTCTGCATTCATATGTAATGTTTGCCAAGCACTGCTAAAGTAATGACTTAAAAGCTTTAAATGAACCATATCCACTAACTATTGAAGGGGTCCTTGAAGTCAGTAACAGGTGATCAGGGAGCACTGATCATTTTTTGTTGTTTTTGCAAAATACGTAATTTACGGTTGACATTACACACACTGCTCCCAAGATAGCTACTGAATAGCCACTTCATCAGTTTGATTAATCTAAGATTGTCTAAAATGATATGTTCAGTCACATTTATAATGTTATTCTACAATATCGTATATCTCAAACCTTTTCGGTTTCATCTTTTATAATTTTAATTATTTTAAATTTGTATATTAGTTCCAGCTGTGGTATTCAGAATTCAATCTCAATTATTTATGCTCAAATATTAACATTATTGTTTTATCATGTCAAATTTTATCTTATTTGAGCAGGTATAAAGTGAATAGATTGGTTTGTCTTTCCTCTGATTTTCATTACATTAGTTTTTGCTCCACCAGATTGCTGTCCACCTGGTGAAATCTTCCTGATTCTCTTCCTCTTCTCTCTCTATGTATTTGAAACAAGATCACTGTCTAGGAAATTTCTCAGGTCTGAGAAGGGAGCATTTATATGATACACTTGAATGAAAGTTTGCAAATTATTTTGTAAGTTTGACTGCTTTGTTTTTAACATTATGTAATGCCTTTCAAAATGTGTTTTTGCTCTGACTTGGATTAATTGGACATGTGCCCTATTTACAGTGCACAGCCACATGTGGGACAGGCTATCAGATGCGAGCTGTAAGATGTATTGCAGGCTCATATGGCACAATTGTCAATGACAATGAATGCAATGCTGCTACCAGGCCCAGAGATACACAGGTAATTATTTGGATCGTCAGCACAATGCCAAAACAATTGATTTTTTTTTGTCATGGTAATTTTTGATTTCTTACTATCTATGCAAAATATGCCTGTTGCATTTGCTAGCCTTGGTCTTAAAAATTGTAAACGTGAAGAGTTTTGAAATGTTTTTGGCAGCTGAAGTTTAGGAGTAAAAGTTTACTTTTTTTTCTTTTAGTTAATTACTTTTAAAGGAAAGACATCAAAGCATCCCATTTACTTTCAACCGAATGTTTTATGTTATAGGACTGTGAAATGACTTCTTGCCCTGGTGCACATCCAGGTGGAAGGGACAAAGGAATACCCAATCAAATGACCTACACAACGAAGTGGCGATTTGGATCTTGGACTCCTGTACACTTATTTGATTTTACTATTAAGATTAAGTAATTAATTATTCAATAAAATGGCTTATAGAAGAGCTATTAATGAGATATTGATGAATAACTCATGATGCTGAATTAATAGTAATTACTGTTTATTTAATGTCATTAGAAATCAATGCTAACTTAACTTTTTCAAAAGTAGTTTTGTTTAAAGCTATATTGAATGCAAATGGTCAACAAAACATTCATGACAATTCTCAACAGTGCTCTGCTACCTGTGGGAAAGGTACAAAGGAGCGATATGTTAGCTGTCGAGATCTCCATGGTGCTGTGGCTGATGAGTCAGCTTGTTTTCACCTTCCAAAACCACCATCCAGAGAAGAGTGCGTTGTAATCCCTTGTGGCCGTTGGAAGACTCGTGAGTGGACACAGGTTAGAAATATTATTCTGAACTTCATTACAGCTGATAAACCAAGTGTACATTTTAGTTATATTTCCAAGAGGGATTATATTTTATTCATATGTGATTTTGTCCAAAACGATATTTAATTTACACCCCAATGTTTAATGCACATGGTTGAATTAGTGAAGAGTAAATATGAGTTCAAAATAAGCATGGCACATTTGAAGATATTCATATATCCTTATCCACTTGTAGCACATGTTGAAATCATAATGTATTCAAAACCTATTTTGCAGTTTTATAATGCAGTGCACTGAACCATTTCATAAATAATGTAACAGATTCAATACATTGTGATGTTTCAGGAACAACGTCAGTGAGATCAGGGAAATTTGTTTCCCTGGCTTTCCTGTTCTTTTTTCCAATGTATTATTTTCAAAACTTTAGATTTGATTATGAAATAGTTTTTTTTTGTACAAGCATGCACTCCTTGCTTATAATTAATGATAGTTAAGTGATTAATGGTTTGCCTAATCTAAATATTGACTATACACAGTTTCATTCAACTTTCCATGATGAAAAAAAACAATTGTACATTTTGCTTATTCACACATACAAATGCAGTGAGGATGCTCTGCATTAGTTTTTCAAAAGTATTACCAGTAAGAAGTCACTCTTTAAGCTAATGAAGACACACATTAAATCACAGTTTGAGTACAGAAGCAGACCATTGGACTCAACGTGTCTGTGCCTATGGGTGACTGAAATCAAATCCTTTTTTTTAATGCCCAATTTAATTTTAAATTATTCACGGACTGTAGTTTGTTTAGGGCCTACTGTGGTATATCGACATTTTGAGACTAATTTAAAAATAACATTGATAATTTGTGCCCTTAGATGCTAATTGATTTGCACCTGACCCTTTTATCTGTTTGTAACTTTGAGGATTCAAGCAAATGCCTTGTCCTTTCACACAATTGGTGGATTTAGCTTTCCACAAGCTAATTTGCTGAGCCTAAAGTTTAAGTTTAGTTTATGTTGTTTCAAAAACAAGGGTTCTATCTGCTCCTGCCTTTTATATCCAATGTAGTGTTCAGTGACCTGTGGCCAAGGTAAAGCAACACGTCACGTGATTTGCATGAATTACAAGAATCAGATTGTAAATGAGAGTGAGTGTGACCCTGATGATCAGCCACGAACTGAACAAGAATGCTCCATGCCATCTTGTAGTCAGAGGCACAGCAGTCACCTATTTCCTCGCCCCAAGATGCTGCCCACACATGGTGATCCTGATTATACCCAACTGCATGGAAGTCAGTGGAGAACTGGACCTTGGGGGGCAGTAAGTACCTACAGTTGATATTGATTATTTTGACCCATGTACTTTTCTTTGGCTTGGCTTCGCGGACGAAGATTTATGGAGGGGGTAAATGTCCACGTCAGCTGCAGGCTCGTTTGTGGCTGACAAGTCCGATGCGGGACAGGCAAACACGGTTGCAGCAGTTGCAGGGGAAAATTGGTGGGTTGGGGTTGGGTGTTGGGTTTTTCCTCCTTTGCCTTTTGTCAGTAAGGTGGGCTCTGTGGTCTTCTTCAAAGGAGGTTGCTGCCCGCCGAACTGTGAGGTGCTAAGATGCACGGTTTGAGGCGATATCAGCCCACTGGCGGTGGTCAATGTGGCAGGCACCAAGAGATTTCTTTAGGCAGTCCTTGTACCTCTTCTTTGGTGCACCTCTGTCACGGTGGCCAGTGGAGAGCTCGCCATATAACACGATCTTGGGAAGGCGATGGTCCTCCATTCTGGAGACGTGACCCACCCAGCGCAGCTGGATCTTCAGCAGCGTGGACTCTGCTGTCGACCATGTACTAATTTTGATATAAATGCACATAGCTTTAGGAATTACACAATTTTTGTACTTTCTGCTTATTTCATTGGAAGTTGCATTTTCACTCTCTGTATTTTAATTTGTGGTCCCATTTGTAATTATAACCTTCATGCCAACCTCCCCACATATATGTGGCTGATCCCTATCATCCCACATAACCTTACCATAGTTGTCTCCTTACTACTTCTCTTCCATCCCAGTCCCATTGCTGTTATCTTTCTGAACAAAGTAGCCCACCTCTTTTATCCGTACTCCTCTTGGCTTTTCCAATTCATCTTGCAATATCCCACTAATTTGTTTTTCATCTCTTACATTTTTCAGTCTTCTCAATTTTGTAGTCTTATGTCTGAGGTGAGCAAATGGGAACAGACATGGCACAAAACTTCTCATGCTGTTGACCTCTCAATCAGAGTCATGCCCAGGATGAATGCTCCAAGTTCACCCCCCGGAAACCCCAGAACATATTTTTGTTATGACAAACTGACTCTTCAAACTTGTTCATTGATCTTTCGATCCTCTCCCTTCACACCCAGCAGAAGCGTGTAGTATTGTGTGACAGAATTTGAGGTTATCCATATACTATTTACAATATTGCTGGAGGTACACCTTTGCTCATCCTACATCTGTCTGCTTCATCCACATATGCTGTGATTACTCAACAATATTTCTTATTGATATTGTTCATTTGTTAATTTATTCATGTACTATTCCTCCTCCTACCAAAATACCATGATTACACTCTTCTTAAAAAGCTTCCCTTTGCTCCTTTACTTTTCCCATTGTATGTCATGAATCTGAGAGGCTTTTGAAGAGTTGACCAAGAGGTCTGATGAGGGCAAGGGTGGTTGACAGTGAATGTATATGGATTTTAATGAGACATTTGACAAGGTCCTGCCAGGTAGGCGAGTCTGGAAGGTATGATCCAAAGTGAAGCCAATAGGATTCAATACTGGCTTGGAGGAAAGAGTCAGAGGGAAGTCATGGTGGGTTGCTTTTCTGATTGGTGGCCTGTGTCACCAGTGGAGTGTGAGGTATTAGTGCAAAACCCACTGTCATTTGTTTTCTATATGAATGATTAAGATGGCAATGTAGTTAACATGGTTTGTAAATTTGCGAATGTCTCTAAAATTGTGGACAGTGAAGATGGATATCCAAGTTTACAACAGATCTAGATAAGTTGGGAAAGTAGGCCAAGAAATGGCAGGGTGGTTAAGAAGGTGTTTGACACACTTGATTCATTGAACATGATATTGATTAAAAGAAATGGGAGACAGCCATACAGGTCGGTGGTGAGATTATACTTGGAGTCCTGTGAGCAATTCTGATTGGCTAACTATAGGAGGATGTTATTGAGTTGGAAGTGGTGCAATAGAGATTCACCAGAATATTATTGGCACTAGAAGATTTAGATTACAGAGAGAGGTCTGATAGGATGGGTTTTTAATCCCTGAAGCGGAGGAGGCCAAGAGGTAACTTTAGGTTTATAAGATCATAAGGGGGCATGGATAAAATGAATGCTCATAGTCTTTTTTACTGGATAAATTATTCTAGAATTGGAGGACATGGGTATAAGATGGAATGGAAGAGTTTTAAGAGGCCTTGAATGGCAACTTTTCCCACTCTGAGGGATGTCCGTATCTGGAATGAGCAACCTGTAGAAGAGGGTACAATTATGACACTCAGAAGACATTTGGGTTGATGAATGGCGAGGGAAAGGTTGAGAGGAATATGGACCAAATGCAGGCAAATGGAACAAGCCCAAAATACCAACTTGGTGAGCATGGCCAAGTTGTTCTGAAGGTCCTGTTCTGTGATGTTTGGCTTTATGATTCTATCTTACAATTATGCAATGTCTCATTTCCTTTTCTTCTCCAGGGCTTCTGAAAAATTACTGTCACATAGCTACCTCTTTCAGTTCTGATGATGTAGTCCCTAGGTGCCTGTGACATTTTCATGCACATCTAATCCTAAACTAGAAGCTTCTAAGACAATTTGAGGAACAATAAAAGAGAATAAGCATCAGCCATTGGGATAGAACAAAGTTAATTATTCAAGTCAATTACACCTTGTAATTTAAGACCTTTTATTTTGGGAGTCACATTTACTAGAGTGGCCCAAAATGGACCTTTTTTAATCATCCTTCAATTTCCGCTTTGTTTCTTTTGCAGTGTTCCAGTACATGTGCTGGAGGATTCCAACGACGTGTTGTGGTTTGTCAGAATGAAGATGGTTATGATGCCAGAAACTGTCCTGAGCAGGCCAAACCTGTTGAAATTAGGTCCTGTGAATCTGGTCCTTGTCCTCAGTGGATCTATGGAAACTGGGGACAGGTGTGTTGCATAAAAATTTGATAAGATTTCACCATTTGGCATTTAGCTTTAAGGTGCAGGTTTACTGATACAATCTAGATTTTATATGATATAAAGGCACAATTCACACGTATTTTATTTTAGCAGAGAACGTAGAGTGAATCAGGTTTCCTTTACATAATTACCATTTAATCAGTGTCAGGAAAAGGTGATTTGGAACAAGGTGTTATCATATGAGATAAAAATTTTACTTATTTCAGTCCTTACCCATGCAAGAAGAGAGCATTCAATTTTATGGGAATATGGAAAATTAGGGAAATATAATTACTCCATATTAACAAATGTAGTTGTATATTTTCAAACTCCCTTAATGCATAATTACATTAAACAACAGTTCTTCTCATTCCACAATGAGCATAAAATAATACTTGTTTTGTTTTACCTTGGGGTAAAATATATTGGCATTGATTGGGAATTGTTTAATTGATAGAAAACAGAGATTTGGAAAATTTTCAGATGCGCTACCAGGGATTAATGGGACTTTAATTGTGCTTTAAATAATTTTAATCTATCTTAGACAAAGTGATTGAGTGTATTACAAACAGACTTGCTGATAATGCAAAGATTAGTAGATCAGCACCTTACGAGAAGTACACAAAGAACCTGCAAAGGAATATATAAAGGTTAAGCTAGTAGACAAGAAGTTTGTGGATGAAGTATATTGTGGTAAATTGTGAGGTTATCTACTTTGGAAAGAAAAAGGAAGCTATTATTTTAATGGATGGAGACCATCAATTGTTGCAATAAAAAGGATTGGGTACAGCAACTAACTGGGAAGGCTAATGGAATATTAGCCTTTCATGTAAATGATATGGGGTATCAAAACAATTTCAATATTTAATGCAATTTTAAAAAGTGCTCAAAAGACCATACATGGAGAATTGTATACAGCTTTATACAGTTTGGGCTGCGCAGTTGGCGTAGCGGTTACAGTGCCAGCAATTTGGATTGGACTTGGGTTAGAATCCCGTGCTGTCTGTAAGGAGTTTGTATGTTCTCCTCGTGTCTGTGTGGGTTTTCTCCAGGTGCTCCGGTTTCCTCCCACTCTTCAAAAACGTACCGGGATGTAGGTTAATAGGGTGTTAAATGGGAAGTACATACTCATTGGGCTGAATTGGCCTGTTTCAGTGTTGTATGTCTCATTTAATTTTAAAAAATATTGAGAGAATTATATACTTGTATTTCAGGCAGTGCAAAGAACATTGACTAGGTTCCAGGGATGAGAGGATTGATATGTGAAGAGATGTTAACCAGTTTGCATCATTACTTAATGATTGTTGAATAAGTTAAGAAGTGGTCTTTTCAAAACATGTAAGATTCTGAATGGGTTTGAAAAGATAGACTGTAGGAGGATGTTTCCTGAGTGAGATTATTTAGAATTGGGGTGCATGTTTTCAGAATGAGAGGATGCCCCTTTAAGATGGAGGTAAGCTCTCTAGGACTAATTTAGGAATTCTCTATTCCAGAAAAGTGCAAAAGCAAAGTAATTGAATATATTTGAGGTAGAGATTCACAGTTAAATTGCAGGAGGAAGAGGGGGGTGTGTGTCAAAGATTGTGGTGAAAGAGCAAAAATTGTGTTATGGCCAGGATGGGATCAAGTTTGTCATCTATTGCATATCAGTGATCTGGCTGATAATGTGATAAATTGGATCAGCAAGTTTGCAGATGACACAAAGATTGGAAGTGTGGTGAACAGCAAGGAAGGCTTTCAAAACCTGCAGAGGGATATGGGCCATCTTGAAAAATGGGCTGAAAAATTATAGATTAAATTTAATGCAGACAAGTATGAGGTGTTGCATTTTGGAACGACAAACCAAGGTAGAACATACACAGTAAATGGTAGGACATTGAGGAATGAGGTAGAACAGAGGGATCTGGGAATACAGATACATAATTCCCTGAAAGTGGTGTCACAGGTAGATATGGTTGTAAAGAGAGCTTGTGGCATACTGGCCTTCATAAAATAAAGTATTAGATGTTGAGATGTTATGGTAAAGTGAGGCCAAGTTTGGAGTATTGTGTGCAGTTTTGGTCACCTAACTACAGGAAAGCTATCAAAAAAATGGAAAGATATCAAAAAGATAGAAAGAGTGCAAAGTAGATTTACTGGGATGTTTCTCAGACTTCAGGAACTGAGTTACAGGGAAAGGTTAAACAGGTTAAAACTTTTTTTTCCATGGAGTAGAAGAATGAGAGGAGATTTGATAGAGGTATACAAAATTAAGAGGGGCATGGATAGAGTAAAGGCTAGTAGATTTTTTTTTCCCCACTGAGGTTAGGTGAGATAAAAACCAGAGGACATGGGTTAAGGGTAAAAGGGCAAAAGTTTAAGGGAAACTTCTTCACAGAGAATAGTGGCAGTGTCGAAAGAACTGCCAAATGAAGTGGTGAATGCAGGCTCAATTTTAACATTTAAAAAGAATTTGGATTATGGATGGGAGAGCTATGGACTGGGTGCAGGTCAGTCTGACTTGGCAGAAAAATAGTTCAGAACAGACTAAAAGGGCTGAAGGGCATGTTTCAGTGAGGTAAAGTTCTATGGTTCTTGTTTATTGTAAACAATGTTCCTAATGTTTCACAACATATTTAATAGAGGAATTATCAATTGTTTATCTATTATCTCCTTTGCTTAATTAATTAATATTCTTGCATGAATTGTTACAATTATTGTGTTGAGTTAATTTTACAAACTAGTGGTAGTGGAAAATTTATTAAGTGTAATTCAGTTACTAAAACCTCCATTATGCAGATTGCATTCTGAACTCTGCATTCATCAAAAATAAAATGATCTACAGATTGTCAGTTTAAAAATAAGTTGTGAAAAGCTTCTTGGCTATTTTCTTTCATTGCAAGTTGCGCGGTTTCCTTGTTTGGATGATTTATTTTTCTTCACTTCGTAATGAATAAATTAACAAATTAAATGCGAGATAATGTTTAAAATTCAAAGAATCTTTTCATTCCACATAACTGATGTATTTTATACCACATTGTTGTTATTTCCAAAAGGCTTGTTTGGTTTCTGTTGTCCAACTTTTCTCTGATTTGTTGCAAATTTGTCACTTTTTAATGGCTATTTTGTTGGCATTAAATTTATAGTGCACCCAGGTCTGTGGTGGCGGAGCAAGAACAAGAATAGTTATTTGTCAGCTTCCAAATGGCCAAAGACTAAATGATCAGAACTGTGAAATTCTTGACAAACCTCCTGACCGTGAACAATGCAATACTCAAGCTTGTCCTACAGATGATGTCTGGCACAGAGGTCGTTGGAGCTCGGTACGATAATCCTTCTATTTATATAAGTTAGTTCATCTGTCTATGGATACATTAGTTTATAAAAGTTCTGCTTAATGCCAGGGTATAGTTTTGTAAATGTTCAGCTTTGTGAGTTTACACTTATCATTTCTTAATTGAATTCATGCTGCTGTTTATAATTACAGCCAATAACATACAGTACACATTCATGTACCTCAAATCATAGGTAATTGGTGCAAAAGTGTCTTTTCATATTGCAATTAGTTGGTCGCTTGTGGTTGCTCTCTTGAGGTATTTAGGTTCCAATTATTTAGCAGGCCTTTTAATTTCATCGTTTTAGTGAGCAGTGATATTTGATTTATGTTTTTCCATGAAAAACCATTTTACCTCTCAGAAGTCACCAATGAGGAAGAGTGAAATTTGGCTTCAGAGACAAATTCATTATACATACTGCCTGATTTTCATTTTTATTAGCTTAGATGGAAATGAAGATTGGATTGGATTCACAGTCTAACCAAGCAATATATTTTGCCTCATAGCTTAAATGCACTGACATCACACCCAGTTTTCAACCCACTCATCTCTTTGCATCAGCAGATGTCATTTTATGAGCTGTACATTTACGTATCTGTGATAAGTAACAAGTTTTTTCAGGATTTCAAAATTCCTTCTTCAGAATCTGACCAATCTCTTTAGTTTTGTCATCAGTACCATCCATAGCTCCCATCTTCATATCTTTTATCTTTCACAAATTAAGAAAATTTTTTTTGAATTGTCACATATCTTCTCAGGTAATTTTCTATTATCATCCTTTAGTTTCCCACCAAGAACAAGACATACAAGAAAGAGTCAATAGATTTAATCACTCTCTACTTGAACGCCAACTTATCACCTCAGAAACATAAACAGCATGTCAATAAGGGAATTTACTGGTTCATTTCTTGGGCATAGCTTCTCTTCCTTTTTTTTGTGAGAACATAATATGTGCACAGCTCCTCAGTGTGTTTACAGTTAAAATCCTGGCCTAATTTACAGCAAAATTACTGCCCCAGTTCAAGTGTTACTGATTAATGTAATGTATGCATAGATGAGATTGTGTACCACAGGTAAGTGACTGTGCTTAGGCAGTTATGTTTTTATTTTGTGGTCCAAAGTTTCAATACATGTGCTTATTTGTATCATTTTTTTCTTCACATTCACAGTCTTTATAGTTTTTTTGTTACCTCATGTCTGAACAATGCAACATTAACAAACTGAGTTTTTCAATGAATTAGACACACAGGGTTGTCTGGTTTATTTTACATTAGCTAGTTGAATTGCTTGTGCACACTGGCAAATGATAAATCAGAATAAAATGCCATTTTGCACATGTACATATGAAAAATCAAGGGAGCAAGGGAGCATTTCATCCAAACACAGGTGCATCTAGATAAACCACAGACATGCCCATCCACATTATTGTCTACTGTGGGCAATGTTATCCTTGGTTATTTTCATTTTCGGGTAAGATGATTTGTTCTAACTGATCTATGAGCTCATGAGCATTAACCAATGACCTCAGTAAACTGGAGTTTGATGGATACTAATCAAATTCATAGCTTCCTTGCCACCATCAGATACCCTCATTAAAAACTTTAATAGAGTGAAAATACTTATTAATGTAAGACATTAAATTTGTGGCAGAACACTTGGGTGTAATGTACTGTATCTGATTTGTCAATGAGCTACATTCTCTGTCAGCAGTGTAGACATATCCTTTTATGTAAAATAAAGATAAACAAATGTGCAGAGGGAAAAAGAGCAAACATTCTATATTAAAACAATTTTGCTTATTACTTTCAAGCAGGATACTGTTTCTTCTCTTTTTTTATCATTTTGATTCTCTCTTCCACAATATTCTCCTTTCAATAGCATATATAAAACAGAGATACTCTAGTATTAACAATTTTTTAGATTTTTAAAATCCTATTCACAGTTTATAAATTCAGGTTAAAAGTATTATGAACAATATTGGTCTGGATAACTGCCTTTATACATTAGATACCCTGGCAACTTAAGCATTTATATACAAAAATAATGTACATATTGCTCAGGAGCTTAATTTATTAATGACATATTTGCTCTCATTTAATATGTGTAAATATTTTATGGTGCACAGTAAACATTGTGATTGTGGCATATTCTAGGCAGATGAAATGTTTAATTATGTTTTTCTTTGTGGAGAATTCTGGTGCTAAATTGCCAACATCCTTAGAAATGTATCTTCTATATATTTGCTTTAATAATGTGTACAAAAGAGTTCTGTACAGTTGACAGGTTTATATTAAACCTAAATATTAAACAATGTTTTTGAGCTATTTATACAGTGGAAATGTAATCATTAATCATTTCATAATCATATGATTTGTGTTTGTTCATCCATTACTGGAGGTGCAGCATTAATTAACAAAATCTGACCCAGACTTGAAAGGTTTTAGCCAATGAACAACTAGTAGTGGATTTTGTTAATTTCTTTTCACATTGGACAGTTTTTACTTTAATAGAGCGAGCTGTCATTCAAATTTCAATATAAAACTAATTGAAGAGAAATAGCTTGTACCACAGACATGAATAAAGATTTATATTCACAGAGGAATATATTTTAATGCATTTTTAATGATCAAAGCTTGACTCAATTATCATTAAGTAACTCATTCTGAAAATACATTTAATGGAAGCTTGTGCTGCTTTGAGGGAAATGTATTTAAATAATGGTTCAATATACATATTCATCACATTACAAAGACTCTGTGCTTTTTCTAAGATTGCTTTCATATAATATATTATGAGAGTTGTCAGGAACTATATTTAAAATATATTTACTTAAATCAAACTATAAACAATGAATATGTCAAATGTGATGTTAAGCATTTTATGATGGCTTCAGAAAAATTCACACAACTTTAATTTCGACTTCATGTAGCCCTCTGATGCTGCATTTAGTACCATAAATCTAGGGTCAGTCTTGAACCTGTATGATGTGTGGAGTTTGCATGTTCTTTGTGTGATTTTTTTTTTGTTTCCTCCCATTTAATTTTACATCTCAAAGATGTAATGTTGGTAAATTCATTGGTTACTGTAAATTGGAGTGTAGAGTAATTAGGAAAAAAATAATCCAAAGGAAGTAGATGTGCTTGTATGAGAGAAAATAACTTGTTGGGGTAATGGGATTAAAGAGATTGTTCTGCTGGGATTTGGTATGAAATTGATGGACCAAATGGCCTTATTTGTGCTCTTACTTGTATAACATTCTAAGAAATGTGGTGCATGTTTCATTTGCATATCATGCTTTGTGAATGAATTTGGTGGCTTTTTGCAACATTACAATGAGGCCATTTTATATGTATTTGTTTTGCTTGCACAGTACCTCATTTAAAATCTGATGCTCTACATTAGACCAGTGAAAATATGCTGACTGAATTGAACAAATTAAATAGATCCCTTTTCCACATCTCCTCCCCCCCCCCCACCACCCACCAAAATGAACAAGAGGCTTACGTTGCCATGACAATCTCTTTTTTTATTTGATGAATTACAAGAAGCATAATTTAATTGAACCAAAGATAAAATTACATTTACAGTATTCACAGTGAACTATTAATAATATTTGTTATGGGCCCAGAGGACCCCAAAACCCATGAAAACATGAAAACAGAATCACACTTTAACTTATCACTATTGACTTAAATGACCTAACTTAACTCCCTTCTAATTCTAAGTGCACGTGTATGTAATGTGTGTGTAAATTCAGAAAAGATCTTTGATTCACAGTCCAATCTCACTTCTCATTCCTCCAAGTTCACTGGTTGCAGGCAATTCTTAAACTGTGCACAGAATTTAACATTCATGAATTTCACCAGGCTTTGGTACTTGAAAGGTAAATGGTTACTGCTCAGGAAGGTCTTGTAAGTTTTCAGAGAGAGAATCGTTGTACGCTGACACCCACAACAGATTTATTTCCATCAGCCACTTCAGTGTCTTGCCGAAGAAACTTGCCCCATCAGGGTTCTGCAGATGATAACCTCTTTCTTTCAGGTCACCATAGAGAGCCTTTTTGTTTCTTTAATTCCAAGTGAAACATTAGACAGCCAGTCCTCTCTTCTTGCATGAGCCACAAGGGCTTTGATCAGGCTGAACTAAGCACTCACAGCCCATCTTCCCAATGAGGTTTTCCACAAGCTTGCCAGCTTGTCCTGTTCCAGTTCCAGTTGCTGCTGCTGACTGTAAAACTGTAGAACTGATCTTTCTCTCTCTCCCTCTCTCTCTCTCTCTCTCTCTCTCTCTCTCTCTCTCTCTCTCTCTCTCTCTCTCTCTCTCTCTCAGAGAAAAAGCCTGCTTGACTCTCTCTGCTTGCAAAACCACATTACCCTCTTAGAACAGCAAGATCCCCTCAAGACTGTCTGTGATTCTGACAAGCTCTTTCATCTCTTGCCTTTTTGTAGACAAAAATCCATTATTGAAGTCTCTTGGACACTATCCAAAGTTTTTGCAAAGGCTCTGAGGCCTCAACATGTCTAGCACTAGCAGAGCTTCAGTATTTCAAATAAGATCTGTTTGAATGTGTTTGTATGTGAACTACACTAAAACCGGCCCCAATTTATTTCCCAAAAACATATCTATATTCTGTCACAATATATTCAGTTAACTCTCTATTGTGCTTTTCAAAATGCCAATTACTGTATGTCACAAAATGTAAAAATTTTGGCAAATACAAGATCTTTTTTTAAAATTACAATTGTTCTCTGCAAATATGCTGCTATTGTTGTTTTATAACTAAGGCTGAAATACTTCCATCAGAATGGAACTGACATCAAGCACAAATTTCTCATTAATAGAATGGTGATAATCCTGTAAATATATTAAATTCTTCTACTGAAACCATTATTGTAATTAGTAGAGTTAAATTTAAGCAGATTATCTAATTAGTATGGGATGATTACCATCCAGACAAAAATGGAAACTACTCCAGGTTTGTTATTCTCTTGCAAACATAATGTTATTAACTCTTGATTACATTTTCTATGATACATGTGATGAAGAAATCAACACATGGTAGCAATATTTTATAACTTGTCAGAAAATTTACTACAGGTGTTTATAAATTAAAAAATAAATATGCTTCTGTTTGGTTTTGAGTTCATGAGGAGATTAAGCATTGGTTCTGCGGAAAAGATGAAGGAGCAGACATACCTAAGTGTATTAGTCACATTTGCTCAAAAGTGGACAGGATAACTGAGCTGCAGACAAGAAAGTCTGCAGATGCTGTGGTTGAGTGCAATGCATAAATGTGCTGGTAAAACTCAATAGGTCACGCAGCATTCAAAGGAAGTAATTAATGTTTCTGGCTGTGCTGCCCAGGCCTGAAATGTTGGTATCCTTTCCTTCATATACATGTTGCATGCCTGCTGAGTTTCTCCAGCACATTTTTGTATTTATTTTTGTCCAAGTAAATTCAATCCAAGTAAATCCACCAGATATTTGTTTTCAAGGATATAATTCTTATTCATTTGTTAACCATTTATTTAATTATGATAATCTTTGAAGGCCTAACCTGTAAAATATCAATGCTGGAAAACAAAATTACACTACTTGTGAGGTATCAGTAGACTTTAAGGTATACTGGTTATTGAGAGTAACTACAAATAAATATAAAAGGATGTATATCTGCACATAATACATAAACATTATGAAAATAACGATTGAATAGAGTTTTCTTTTCTGCTATCTGGGATCCCAATCTACATTTAGAAGACTTCACAGCAGGTGTGACAATCATTTAAATTTAGTCTTTTATTGAGAACAATTGAGCATCCATGAGCTAGTCTGCATAGTATTTGAAAAATGAAAAATTATTTTTAATCTCACCATCCTCTCAACCTCACTAAGTTATGCCTGCAAGTTTGTGAGAAGATGAAAACTTTTGTGTAGGAAAAGTTTAAAATCAAAGAAAATGTCATTCACTCTCAGATCGCTGCAATCAGAGGGACTTGAAAGCAAAATAAACTGGAGGTTATTTTGAATTTGTATAAGTTAATATAGTCATTTATAGCTACATTAAAACTCATTGTAACGATCTTTTGGTTGAATCATATTACTGCCATGAAATTTTAATTTTGCCTGACAGATTTCAGGTAAACAACAGGTGTAGCGACTATCTTCATGTATAGTCGCCTGTAGAGTCTAGAATTCCTTTATTTATGACTCGCTCTTCATATATGATCAATAACAAAGTTGACTAGAGTTTTCAACAGTTTATTATACCTTACGAGGATTATTATTCTTCAATTTTGATACATGATTAATATGATGCTTAATACATTACTTAAAATGTGACTGATGCCGTCAATAGATTTTTCAGGTCTAACTCTAGACTCTACATCTCTCTACATCTTTTCAGAACAAAGAACAATTTGAAACTGACTTTCTTATCTCGAAACCACACAGAAAAAGACCTTGATTTCACAGACTACCTTTGAAGGAATGTAAAACAAACTGCGGACTGCTCCATTACTGGCAGCTCTGGCTATACAAGTGATTTTAACCCCTACAATACTGGCCCCTAATTATTATATCTACCAATAATAATTATCATTACCAAACAAATCAAATATAATAATACATTGGTTAAATATTCAAAAAAGAAAGTGAACATCAATTTTCAAAGTATTCTGCTTCTTGAAAAGGTCAGATTTTAGCAATTGTTCTTAATTGAAAGTCATTTTTAATGTCCAAGGTATTCACTTTCTTTTTCTTCTGTGGTTAGTGATAGAAAGAGTAGGACTCAAACGATATGGATTCATCAAACTTATCAAGAGCCACTTTGACTTTCATTGTCTTTTCCTGTAATTTCTGATTCAAATTTGCAACCTTCAATTCAGTCTCATTTCTTGATGATTTATCTTGATTTTTTTTTCCCATCAGATTCTTTCTCTGTCTTTATCAACTGAGTCTTCAAGAATGTAATATTTCTTTCCTTGTTTTCTGTATTCAATTCTCTTTCAGGACCTGAATCTCTTCTTCTAACTTTTTGCAACTTAATGCTGAATCCCTTTTCTTCAATAACTGTATTAATTTCTTTAGCAGTTATTTTTTTCATCATCGTGGTTTTATAAATTCTATTTACAATTAATTCTTCATTTTTGTCAACTTTCAAAACTGATGAATCATCAGATTCAGTTTTATTTCTAACTACAAACTTAAAATCCTTTTAGTCACTGTTTTCTGGATCATCCAATATTTCTAAGTCAATTTGTACTCTGATGTCAGTTGCACCATATTGTCAGATTTGTTCCCAGGTATTTGATTCATTCCTGCTCTTGATTTATTTTCACCAGTAAAATTTTCTAAGAACTGTTTGTCTTCTTCTGAAGGTTCTTTGGGTTTCACAATAGATATTGTTTTGACATTTGTCGTTGACTGCTTCTGAGCAATATCATATTTTCTTTCTAATGGTCCAATGATTGTCCTTCCAAGCATAGTTCTAATAGGGTAAGCTCCATCTCCCTCACTAGGGATTATTCCTATTGGTTCCAGAGCCTTTGGTACATTCAAACCGATTAGCATCTCTATTTCAGTTATGAGCTCCCGGTATATACATCTTTGTCAGATATTTCCACAGATCCATATCACTTTGACGTGGGATGCTACCTTTAGATACCTTTAGATTCTGTGTGTATATGCCTGGAAGATCACAAAAATCATCACTGTGTTTTCCAGCAACCTTTAATCGTGAAATCATATTAGTTTCAACATACTTACTTTGCCACATAGTTTCCAATAGAATCTTAAAGATTAAGCCTTTTCATAAGCCCCTCAGTACAAAATGATGCAGTGCTTTCTGAGTCAAGAAATGCCTAAGTCTGCATTGTTGCATTAGACATAAGATTCCCATCCCTTGACCTTAACTTGTACAGGTACTATAGAGAGTTTACAGTTATCTGCACCGGCCCCACTAAGCCCATTTGTCAATACTGAAACTTCACCACTGTTTTCATCTTTTTTTTTAATTGACTTTTGTTCCTTTTCTGTTTCCTTCTTTTCCTTGAAGACGTATAGTTTTTGGGATGCTTTAGGTTACATATATCTCAGCTGAATCACTTCTTGCAGTCTTTGCTGATGTATCCTTTACACAGATAGCCAAAACACACTCCATTTTCCTTTTGGAAAGTGATTCTCTCATTATGTGTCTTCTTTTCCATCTGTGCACATTTTTGCAAATCATATTTATCATTTCCTAACAAACATATTTTCTCAATAGGTGAACTTTCATTTTCCATAATTTCTTTATCCTCTTTCAATAGAAATCCACTAAATCCTTAAAAGTAGCTGCCACCTTATGTTTTCCTTGATATTCAACAACTTGTCTTCTCCATAATTCTCTCATCTGGTTGTGTAATTTATGTACAATGTTAACCATATTCTGATGCATGTTAAGCTCTCCAAGATGGCCAATCTCTGCCATAATGTTGCAACATCCTCTTGAAAAGAGTGAGCAAGTTTGTAAACCTTAACCCTAACCCTAATGTGCAGTCTTATTGACAACCATGAAAGAATCTTCTGAAATAAGCTCTAGAAATTCTATTTTTGTCACCAAAATATTTCTCTAATAACCACTTTGCCATATGCTGGCTTTACTTCTTTAAAAGTTCTCCTGGTCATTCACTCATGAACTGAAGGAAATATAGTATACTAAACAATCCTTCGAGCTTTGACTTTTAATTTCAATGCCGTGTTCAAAACTTTTCATAAACCCTTTGATGGACCATCAATCATCCAGGAGATTTTTGTGGAGAAACCAATAGGCTTTCATTCACTTGAGAACATTGCATATCCTTACTGTTCAGTTGTCCTGCACTGAGTTGGGGAGGGGACACAGGTGCTCTCAATCAGATAATTACACATTACAGTGGTTTATCACATTCACCCTTGTTTTTTTAAAAAAGAGTCCCACGGGGTGGTGAAACTTACAAAGTTACAAGTCTACAATTTAAAAGTCATAAGTTCAGCCTATCAGGCGGTCTGTTCATTCGCTGGGACTGTCGTAGAACCGGTTGCGGCTGCAGTGCAGTGACGGAATCCTGGATGGTCACAGGCACATGTTCATATTCATCAGTATTGTGCTGGTGGGTGGGAGCCGTGCCTGGTGTATCCTCCCTCGAGGTGGAGACAGGATACCAGAAGTCGGGTGCATTGTGTGCATTCAGCGGTGAGGAGGATGTGGAGTGATTAGCAGCAGTCTCCAGGGCCCCTGAGGGAGCCAAATCCATGATAGAAACGGTATTCTTGTGTCCATCCAGATATGCCATGTAGATATATTGGGGTTTGGCACAACGGAGGTGGACCCTTTCAATTAATGGGTCAGACATGACACCTCACATGCTTCTGGAGCAAGACAGGCCCTGGGGACGTCAGCCATGTGGTCCCTGTCGCAGATTTCCTGGGGAAGGAAAGCATGCATTCATGTGGTGTAGCATTAGTGGCGGTATACAGCAGGGACCTGATAGAGTGGAGGGCCTGTGGGAGAACCTCCTGCCAGCAGGAGACTGGGAGGCCTTTGTATCACAAGGCAGGAGTATTGCCTTCCAGACCGTAGCATTTTCTCTCTCCACTTGCCCGTTACCCTTGAGGATGTAACTAGTGGTCCTGCTCGTAGCAATGCCTCTGGCCAACAGCTACTGGTGTAGCTCATCACTCATAAAGGAAGGCCCCCGGTTGCTATGGATGTAACTGCGGAAGCCAAATGGAGTAAAGAGGCTGTGCAGGGCCTTGATGACGGTGGCAGTGGTCATGTCCAAGCAGGGACGGCGAATGGAAAATGGGAGTATTCGTCGATGATGTTAAGGAAGAATATGTGGAGGGCAAGTGTCCTTTAAAGTCGATACTGAGTCGTTTGAAGTGGGCGAGTGGCTTTAAATAAGTTGTGCCCTGTCTGGCCGGTAGAAGAATGGCTTGCACTCAGCACAGGCCTAGCAGTACTTTATCGTGGTCCTGATTATGTCAATGGAGTACAGCAGGTATGAGCTTTGACAAAGTGATAAAACCTGGTAACTCTGGGGTGACCGAGATCATTATGGATGTTTTGCAGTCAGTCGATCTGGGCTCTGTCACAAGTTCCGCGGGACAGGGTGTCTCATGGCTTGTTAATTTTCCCCAGCCAGTACAGGATATCATAGTTATAGGTGGATAATTCCATTCTCCACCGCAGTATTTTATCGTTTTTGATTTTGCCTTGGTACTGATTTTTTTTTTTTTAAATATTTTATTTAAAATTTAACAAGCCACAAAAGAATTAACAATGAATATTATATATCATTTTAAAATTACAAAATAACCCCCCTTCTCTTCCTCCCACCATCCCCCAAAAACCACCTCCTCCCACCCAATAACCCTAAGAAAGAAAAAAAAGATTTAAACACTCACAAATACATCAACTGCCATGCATCAGGACAACACCATCACTACGATCTACAAGAGATTCAAATTTTTAAACCCCTTTGGTCAAAATAAGGGCTCCATACTTTCTGAAAAAATTATAGTTGTCACGTAAATTGTATGTTATTTATTCCAATGGAATACAAGATTTCATTTCCATGAACGTGACAGCGAGCTGATCAGTCAGCAGGATGAATCTCTTACTGGCCAAGTAATGGTGTCAGTGCCACACTTCCTCGACAATGGCTTGGGCCTCCTTCTCGACTGAGGAGAGTTGAATCTCAGGGCCCCACAGGGTACATTAAAAAGTGCAACTGGCCTACCGGCCTGAGTGAGGGTGGCTGCCAGAGAGAAGTCTGATGCATCACTTTCCACCTGAAAAGGTGTGGATTTGTCCACAGCATGCATTGTGGCCTTGGCAATGTTGGACTTGATGCAGTCCAAGTTTGCACAAGCCTCCTCCGCTGGGGGAAGGATGTAGATTTGATGAGGGGGTGGGCTTTGTCCACATAATTGGGAACCTACTGAGCATAATAGTAGAAAAATCCAAGGCATCTCTTCAGGGCCTTGAGGCTGTGTGGGAGGGGAAGCTCCGGGAGTCTGGAGCCATTCTCCGTAACTCAGCCAAGGATGGCCAGGTGGGTTGTGGAGAACACACACTTGGCTTTGTTGTATGTCAGATTAAGGAGCTTGGCTGTCTCAAGAAATCTCTGGAGATTGGCATAATGATCCTGCAGGTCATGGGTGCAGAAGGTGACATTATTGAGATAGGGGAAAGTAGCCCACAACTCGTACTGATCTACCACATGGTCCATCTCCAGCTAGAAGACAGAGACACCATTAGTGATGCCAAAGGGAACCAGCGGGAAATGGTAGAAGTGACTATCTGCCTCAAATGCCGTATACTGGGCAGATGGGTAGCTGTAATATGCCGACTTTAGGTCAATGGCCGAAAAGACCTGATACCGGGCAATTTGGTTGACCATGTCAGTCATTCAAGGAAGAGGGTATGCATCCAATTGAGTGTATCTATTGATGGTCTGACTGTGGTTGATGACCATCCTATTCTTTTCCCTGTTATGCTCTACCACTATCTGTGCTCTCCAAGGGCTATTACTGGCTTCAATAAGCCTTTCCTTTACTTCCACCCAGATGAAAGCCCTGTCCGTGGCACTGTACCATCTGCTTTTAGTGGCGACAGGTTTGCAGTCAGGGGTGAGGTTGGTGAACAGCGATTGAGGGGGACTTTAAGTGTGGACAGCCCACAGTCGTGCATGGAAAGTGGTTTGGTTGTGGATGCGTTCGGCAGTGGGTTGGCTATCAAATTTCTGGTTAAGAACAGTGAGGGGTGGATAGAGCCCATCTAATGCCATCGTCATTTTTTTAAGGTGATATTGAAAATCAAGCCCCAACAGTACAGCAGAGCAGAATTGCGACATTACCATCAGTCTAAAGTTGTCATATACAGTACCCTGCACCATTAAAGTCACAATGCAGAAACCCCAAACGTCCTCTATAAACAAGTTGGATGCCGAGAAGACCTTCTGGTTCACCGGCAGTACCATGAGGCAGAAGCACCACACTCTGTCTGGTTGTATGAAACTCTCGGATTCTTGCTATCAAACAAGCAACTCATCACATGGCTGTTTACCTTAATGTTCATCATCAACCTGTCGAGTTGGGGTGGACTGTCCTGGTTGAGGGTGATGGAGGCTAGAGTCAGGTCATTGCACCTCGCTGCAGTAGAATGTGACATCCAAGATGGCAGCCCTCAGGGCCCACACGCAGCATTGCCAGATCCTGAATATGGCACCCAAGTTGGTGGCCCCCAAGGCCTATACATGGTGCATCTGGGTCCTGAAGATGGTGTCCAAGATGGTGGCCTCCATGGATCGCACATGGTGCTGCTGGTCCCGGGTGATGGCAGTGTTGCAGAACATGGTTCCCGCAATCCACATGCAGCACTGCTAGGAAGGGGTTTGGATTTACACACTTTGACATAGTGGCCCTTCTTTATGTAGCTGGAGCAGATTGAATCCTTCACTGGGCAGCACTTCCCCTGATGCTTTCCCAGGCTGCAGAAGTAGTGCTTTGGGGGTTCCCAGAAAACTGCAGCTGTGGTCAGTCGTCACCAGAGCCAGTTGAGAGCGACAGGAGGCTTTCGCAGAGCTCTGCTGTTGTAATCTGGTTGTTAGTGGGGTGGGATGGGGGGTAGATGGCATGTCCCAGGATGGCAGTGACCGACGTGACCACGAGATGGCCACCTCCAGTGTACCTGCCAGCTTGACTGCTCTCCATAGACTGAGTTCCCCTTACTCCAACAGTCTCTGTTTGATGTAGTTCGACCTAATCCCCGCGATGTAGGCATCCCGGATCAGGTCCTCTGTATACTCTGTGGCGGACACAGCTTTGGTCTTCACAGGCTCTGCCGAGTGTTGCAGGGTCCAGAGATATTCGGTGTTTGACTCACCGGGTATGTTATGGCATTCCTGATCATGGAGTTGAAGTGCCAGTTGATGAAGTAGATAAAGACGATGCGGTCAGACAATATTCATGGCTTTTATTAGCAGAAACTTATTAGCAGAAACAATAATGAAAGACAATGGGCGCATACACAGTTATACCCAAGGGAAGTGTCTTTAACTGTAGAGATAATGCATAGCCAATGTGCTCGCCAGAGGGGAGACAGGCAGCTTAGCAGAGATTCACCACAGGAGTAAACTTACAGTGGTTTACCACACCCTTGAAATTGAAGTGGGTTACATGAAAAATTGGAATTTTTATCTTGGGTAGAGAAGAGAGTATCTGTTACTGAATTAACAATGCAGCCATTTCATCCTGTCTTGTCATGTCTTGGATTACATCATTTTGTCTACACTGATTTCTGCTTCTTGCCAGGAGTGCCTGGTATAACCCTATAAGAAATGGCATTTGGCTCCGATTTTTGTTTAATGTGGGCATCATCAAGGTTTGACCCCTGGCTCTTTGGATGCCCCTCATTAATTCGGGATCTGGTTCATCGGGCATCTGCATCAGCCCCTCCTCTGCCCGATCAAGACCAAGTCCTAATTGTGTCTGTAGTACTGGCTCTGCATCAAATCTGAATCGGCATAGACCTTGACCAAGCACTTCTTGTGGTTCTATATCTGGCTCAGCCCCATGCCTAGACCCGTCTATTTCAGGACCAACCCCGTATGCTAGCTGTAGCACTAGTTCAGTTTTGTACCTAGGCCTGTCTATTTCAAGACCAGGTCTTGGCTGCGGTTCTAACGCTGTGGCATCTAACCGTTTCCTTTTTTGGTGTTCTCCATCGAGACTTGATGTTTTTGATCATTTATTCCAAGCACCAGATACCATTGAACTTTCCAGTGCTCATGACCTGGCCTCATTAGTAGCAATTCCTTTGTCCAGTCTTAGTTGCTTCTTTTGCTTTTTAGCTCCATTTCCTCCATTCTTGCAGCATCTCCTACTGTCATCGCCGTTCTCGTATCTGTCTTATCTGCTCCTCTTGCAGCATCTCCTCTTGACCTTGCCACTCCAGTGTCCATCTTATCTGCTCCTCCTTATCTTCGAAATTCAATTCCAGCTGAAACACTTTCCTTTTCACTTTAAGAGCTCCTGTCTCTGTTTGAATGCATCGATTCAACACTTAAAACTCTGGGGCTTGCTCTAGAGCTCCTTCTACTGGAAATATTTGATGCACTATCATGATTTTTTGTTGTTTTATATACAAGTCCCTGTAGGTCTGATGATACTTCAATCTCTGACAATGTCTCCATTTTAGAATTTTCATCCTTCACTCCACCATCTTGTGGCATGGCTGCCGCCACTCTTGAGAATTCAGTATCCAGTTCTGTGAATGGCTTTTTGCAGTAATTCTGGGAATGGTGTATCCCTAACAACTGTTTTCTTTATCTATATCCTCCTTTCATCTTGCTTGAAGAGCATTTTTATTTCCCTTGGTGCCTGTTATGAGCTCTGTAACTTTCATTTTTTCGACACATAATTTCTTAGCAACTGCTATTTTCTTCATTGTGTCATTTGTCGCACTCAGATATCAACATGCACAACAATTTTTCCAAAAACCAAACATTCCATCAGCCAAGCGATTCCAATGCCCAAAACTGTGTTCTAATCTGTAATAAACACAGAATGCTTACCGCTTCATACAATGGTTTTGTTGTGTTTCTTTAAACAGAGCCCAATCACTTCAGTCTGGTTCTAAATTCAATTTCCAACATTCTGCTATCTTCCAATTCATCCTTCTATTGATGAACAAGTCAATAGTCCAAATTTTCTTTGGCTTATGAGTCTTGATTGGAGATCTGTCTTCTATTGACTAATGAGTCCATAAAAACCTCTCTATTGACTAAGCTGTAGCGACTATCTTTATATATAGTCACCTGTAGAGTCTGGAATTCCTTTATTTTTGACTTGCTCTTCATATATAATTGATGACAAAGTTGACTAGAGTTTTCAACAGTTTATTGTACTTTATGAGGATTATTACTCTTCAACTTTGATACACGATTAACATGATGCTTAATACATTACTTAAAACGAGACTGATGCCGTCAATAGAATTTCTGGTCTAACTCTAGACTCTACATCTTTTCTGAACAAAGAACAATTCAAAACTGACTTTCTTATCTTGAAACCACACAGAAAAAGACCTTGATTTCACAGACTACATTCGAAGGAATGCAAAACAAACTGTGGACTGCTCCATTACTGGCAGCTCTGGCAATACAAGTGATTTTAACCCCTACAACAGGAATTGCACATTTTATTTAAAAAGTGATCTCCAGTGCATCATAATTTATCCCCACCATGGTAATTGAGCACATAATCTAGATATAATTGTCAATTCTGAGGAAGGAAACATTATTAGCACAATCTTTCTTTGGATGAGAACTTTAAAGTGAGGTAAAAACACAGAAGTGCTGGAGGAACTCAGCAGGTCTTGTAGCATCCATTGGAGGTAAAGATATATAACCGATGTTTTGGGCCTTAGCCCTTTACAAGGACCTATATGCCGACTCTTTTTAAAATTTAGATAAATAGCATGGTAATAGACCCTTCTGCTCTATGAGCTCACGCCCCCCAAATATACCAATTAGCTTCCAATCCCCGTACATTTTTGAATGGTGGAAGGAAACCAGAGGACGTTAAGGAAACCACACAGATATGGGGAGAAGATACAAATTCCTTACAGTCAGCCCTGGATTAGAACCCAGTTGCTGACATTGTAACAGCATTGTCCAAACCTCGTAGTGTTTTGGAATCAATTACATTTCAAAGGAAGGATGCTCTCATGATGAGCTGACTGATACGAAACAAAAATAAACAACAAACAAACAGCAAATTTCTGTTTGCAATGTTGTTCCAAATCATAATATTTGAGGATTCACAAAATATGGTTATTTAAAATTCCCTGAAATATGAACTCTGGCAAAAACATTCTGCATGTGCAGCTTTCCTGGTTTTGAAGGTTCATTACCATAATTAAGTAAAAGTGGTTACCAGTTCAAGATTTGCCTGAAAGTAGTCAAAATTAGTCAGATTGACATAAACACATAAGTCAGAAAATGTAAAACCCAACAAAACATAGCAGAGGGAGAAGAGGCTGGGCAAATCAATTTGACATCAGTGAAATCAGTAAAAATATTACCATTTGTAACAATCTTTCAATACAAAGGTTATGCAAATTTCTTTGAGCTTGCTGGATTTTCTGAGTAAGTTTGATGATGTGTGACCGAGGTCTAATAATGACAGCAGATGATAATGATGTCTCAGGCTCTCGTCACCATCCACATTTTTCACAATTTTCTGTGTGGCATTAGAGATTTCACATTGGATTCCAAGGCATGATGTAATTGTGGATTTAATGTTTAATGAAGCATTTGGAGCTGAAGTTACTGCTTTATGGAAAATGTCTAACATAGTACAATGACAAGGGTTATGGATCAATAAACTGGCAGCCAATTTGTATAACCATTCAACAACAAAATATCACTGAAGTTAAAGCAGTTCTAATCAACTTGAATTTCTTATGGATAAAACTCCTTCTCTAACAGTTTACTGCAAGATCGGTCCACCTACATTCCTGTCCTTTCGTCATAAAGCAATGTTCTTCTTGTGAATAATTCAAAAGCCATTACACTCCAACTGAAGACATCTTTTATAACTATTCATGCATTGTTTCAGAATCCATTATTCTGTCACTTTTTGTATACATTGACATCTTTTCATTTTTCTATTTGACTTCACTGGTAAAAAAAAATATCTTCTAAGCAATTTTTGTAAACATAAAATGCGAAAAGGGAATGTTCCTTCCACTTGAAGATGGTGATTTGTGTGAAGTTAGTGCATGGCTTTGTTGCATATTTAAGGTGAGCCAATTGTTGCTCCATTGGCAGTGCCCCTGGTGGAAGTATGAAAGTTAAGTGTGATACCATTAACAGCAATCCATGGGCAAGTCCTGAGCCTAGAGGTTGAGAGGGCATCCAGAGAAGTTCGATAGAACTGGAAAAGCATTTCTGAATTAATTTTACTCTAGGATTCATTGATTTTGTTTTAAGCAAGCAGACTTTTTACCCATTCAATTGTGGGTGTGACCATAATCAAAAATATCACTTGAGGTTTGCTTTGTCCAAGACAAATTACTTTGTGATAAAGATTCTAGTGTTGGCAATAGTTTCCTTATTAGCATTATAATGTCTATACACCATTGAATGGTCATCCCAGATGCCAGCTAAACAGTTTAATCCAGTTTTTGGTTGGCTACGTTCCCGGCATCTGTAAGATTGAAGAAGTTGAAATTGGTACATTTTGGACATTTAAGGACAGTGATGGAAACCAAAGATATGCAAAAGGGAATTAAAAAAGGAGAAAATTAAGTGAAAAGAGAAAGAAACACAAAAGGTGAGGTGAAAGGAAATAGCTGACGAACATCAGAAATAGGTAAGCAAGTGATCAATATGTTCTGAATTATCATTTGCAAATACTACAGTAGATCAATTAGTAGTTCTTTCAAAGTGATAGGTCAGATTACAGATTTCAAATTTATTGTCAGAATACCAAATGACATTACATACAACCCTGAAATTATTTTCCTGTGGGTGAAGCAGAATTATCACTTATTGGTAGTGCAAAAAAAAACCTGTATAACAACCTGTGTGCAATAAGGTGGAAAAAAAAATCAATAAAGTGCAAAAGTAAAAGTCCTTAAATGAGTCTCTGAGTTTATTGTTAGGAGTATGGTGGTGGAAGGGCAGTACCTGTTCCTGCACCTGGTGGGGTGAGTCTTGTAGCACCTATACCTCTTTCCTGATGGTGGCAGCAAGAACAGAGTGTGTGCTGGGTGGTGTGGATCTTTGATAATTGCTGCTGCTCTCCAACAGCTGCATTCCCTATAGATGGTCTCGATGGTATGGAAGGTTTTGCCTGTGATGCCCTGGGCTGTGTCCATTACCTTTTGCAGGGCTTTATGCTCAGGGATATTAGTGTCCCTGTAGCAGGCCATGATGCAGCCAGTCAGCACACTTTCCACCACGCATCAGTGGAAATTTGGCAGGGTTTTCTGTAGTCATACCAAATGTCCACAAACTCCTGAGGAAGTAGAGGAACTGACGTGCTTTCGACATGATGCTATTAGTGTGTCAACATAAAGTACTTAATGTAAACACCTGCCATTTGAAAGTGTGAGGATATTTCAATGTAATGGAGTCTGATTTCTTGTGCAAATGGAAGTATTGATTAAGAATAACATGAAATAGGGTGCAAAGAGAATACACAAAACCTGATTCATGATGAAAGTTTAAAGAAGCTGAAATACTGCTTCATGTTTGTGCAATGGATCAGAATGAACAGAGATAGAATCCAATTAAATTATTAAGTTGACAAGAAAAATATGATTCACAAAGCATTCTGTATCTGTATACTAAATTTGCATAATATTTCATTGTTGTTCGCTGATGTTTTTGAAGT